>NC_133209.1:32833908-32888908 GCF_958299795.1 Porites lutea
TCTCCGAACAGGGAGCTTCGGTTCACAGGCTACCATTTGAAAGTGTTCAAGACGTCTTCAGGTAGTGTGCAGCAGTCTAGATAGCCTGATTCGCAGACGTTCGAGGTCGTTCGCGGTCCCGTCGCTTCCCGCGAACTACCACGGACGTCTGAGAATCAGGCTACAGTCTAGACGGTAAACTGTTTTAGCAGCTCTTACGTGGATGTGTTCAAGTTCGTCACAGGAACTGCTGTGGCACCCCACACAATAAGACCATACGTAATGAATTTTCGTATTACTTTATGGTAGAAGTCCAAGCGGGCTTCAACTGGTAGAAAATGAAGTGATTTCAACGGGTTAAGTTTCTGTGTGAACTATTTCGACAATTCAGAAACGTGTTTAGACTATTTAAGTCACATCGTCGTTTTAAATTCTGTCTTGCCCGGGTGTTATGTGAAAAAAAATGTTGTGAAACCAGTTCGTGACTTTATTCAAAATGAAATTAAGTTAGGTGGCTACCACGTCAGAATTAGGTCAATTAGGTACATGGTGGTATCCGTCAGCATACATATGCAGTTCACCATCACAGTCACTGACAATGTCTGGCAAATCATTACAGAAGAGAGAAAATAAGAAGGGACCGAGCACAGATCCTTGAGGGACACCAAGCGTAACTTTACTCGAGCAAGAACAACAGCCATTAACAATGGTGACTTGATGACGATCAGCTTGCAACTTTTGAAGCAGCACATAATGAGAAATAGAATCAAAAGCTAGTCCAGGAATACGATCCCGACTACTAACGGGGCGATAGTTGCATTTGTCTGTTTCATGATCCTTTTTATTCATAGGGATAAAGTTAGCTTTTTTTGTATTTGGATAGACTGTTCACAGTCCTCTATATTTCCGTAAGATCATCGAGATCGAGCGCTTTGCGTTACGGGCTGCCATCTTGCATGAGTGTCAATTTTTTTTTGTCGCCCCCCCCCCCCCCCCCCGAGCTATAATCCCCGACGCCCGCTCGGTAGGTACATTTAAAAATCAAGATAACCGTGACCGTAAGACGCGGTATATCTAAACGCTCTCACGAAAAAATAGGGGACTGTGAACAGTCTATATTTGCAGGAACAATGTTGTAGTTCTAGTTCCTCCAGCTGTTTTTCATTTTCTCACACCCTGTCGGTTAAATAAACATGCTTTGTTGGTGTAAATGAGACGTAAGATTGTACTCTATCGTTAAAGGCTTAAATGTGTATGATTTTGTTGTATTAAACTAGTGCTCATGAAGTTGTAGTGGAAAAGCTCACAACAGTCAACAAACGGTCAACATCCTCTTTACCAGAAACCATTCTTGGCTACAAGAAGGCAATGGCCAATGGGGATCAATATTATATTGCTGCCAGATTTGATCGAGATAAAGAACAGGTTCCTAGAAAGTTTGTCCTTGGTGATGGAGAGATCTATGGTGGTTACAATAATGCGCCATTGGAGTCGATGACCATTTACAAGGTGTATGTGAAAGCAGCAACTGAAGTTAATGGGGTAAGAAACAAAATAATAATAATTTGTGGCGCGATCGTTTGGGCCACTTCCGGCAAAGAAGGTCTTGCAACATTATTTAAAGAATCTTCTCCGCGCACAGGCAGTCTAGGAAACCTCAATGTCTTCTATTTGAGACAGACTTAAAATACGTTCTTTTTGGTTGTTGTGGTTTTTTTCTTGTACATTGATAGTATCTTCCAAAGTGACCTATTATTTTTTTAATATGCAGAAATGGGTTTACGGAGAGCCTGCTGAAATTACTCTTCCCCCTACCGGTAGGTTTTGAACAAGAAAGAACGGGCGCGCGAGAGGGAGACACGCGAGGGAAGAGGGAACCTTCCGGGCAGGCGCTCCCTCTCTCCTTGCGTGTCTCCCTCTCGCGCGCCCGTCCTTTCTTACGCCCACTACTTCTTTTTGGAGGCGTTTACAATGAATTAAACAAAGAAACAATGCTGCACACTGCAATTTCTTGTGGATAGCTGTAAATTGTGTGATTAAATAGTAGTAAATTGTGTGACTTGTGTTGTTAAATGTGTGGCAGAACTTGTTACACAATTATTAACTAATTATTACTCTTGCCTGCATTTCTGGGTCTCAAAAAGTATTTTTGTTTCAGTTTTGTCTTTGAAAGCCTTTTACAACCTTATTCCCGGGGCTTAATTTTCCCTCAGAAATTGGTGAAGTAAAAACCCTGGGAACAGAGTTTTACTGGAGTATGATAGAGCAGCTTCGAACTTTGCTATACAAGTGAAATTAATTTCATCACAATAACAATATAAGCCGTAGCTTTGCAGGCTAGGCATTCCTAGCTTTAGACAAAAATTAAAAAAATTGTCCCTGCTCTGATGGTTCAAACTTTGTGAAATACCTTAAATAATCTACAAAGCTCCCTTTCTCAAATACGCCCTCCTCTCTGAGAAGCCCCCCTTTTTTCCAGGAGAAGAAAGTTATTAACCCCGTCTCTCTTAAACCCTCCCTTCCCTCATCCCTCATCCTTAAAGGATAGACTATTAATATTAACCAATGACGACTGTAACACCTCATGTGGACTGATCCAGTATGGTTGATTCACGTGCTGGAAGTTTAGATTTGTTTTTCATCTTTGGCCGCAGGCCATGTGCCTGTTCTTTTCCACTATGCACTCTAGTACTTATGAAGCATTGATACCACCCTATCCTGTATTAAATTAGCCCCTCCCCCCTCTATTAACCCCCCTGAAACATACTTGCAATAAATAAGCCCACGGGGGGGAATTAATAAAGGATTTGCAGTATCTGTTGTTATTATACCAGATTAGATAATTTACTATCTAGCCTTCTTAATGTCCTTCATCGGGCTGATATGTTCCAGAGGAGAAGATACAGGGCAATCCACTCAAATGTTTCATGTTCTCAAATGACTTTACAGAGAAGACAGATTAACTAGGGCTTTTGTTTTTGTTTTGTTTTGTTTTTTTATTTTTTAGGGGTAAGTAGGGTATTTGCCACCTCCAATCTAAATTGGCTCCCTCACACCATCACATGGAGCGAATACAATGTTGCCATACAATACCCACAATGAGGGACAAAAGTGTTGACACACTTCCGTAAAATGGCCCCTTTTTGCGTAGTGGATATACTTATCCCCTTCCCCTGTCTACCCCAACCCCTTCCCCCCAAAATCAATGTTGAATTTTGGACCCTCAAGTCTTTTTTTTACTTCAGACAACATTGATTCGGGGGGTCGGGGGATTTACGGCGTTTAAAAGGAAGTAAATAATAAATGAATTAAATGTTTGTTAAAAGTACCCGTTTTAAACAAGTGTGTCAACTACTTTTGTCCCTGATTGTCTGAAATATGTATCTGTGTTTTCCGGCTAGATTTTTGACGCCGCTGAATTTTTGTGCGATGACGTTACTCTATGGGCCAAATTGTTTGTTTTTAAACATCAATTTATAAAGTTTCGTCCTGATTTGTAGTATACGTAGAGTAAAATGTACGAAGCGGATGTCATTACTTAATCTTGTACTCCCGCGCGCATTCTTGATACCCTGTCGGGTCGAGAAATGATTTGTGTTGTGATCAATGCCGTTGCTGCGGATGTAATGTTTTCACAAGTATTATCAATAGTGGAAAAAGGATGGAAACATCAAGGTGCAATGAAAATTGTTCTGGTAAATGGTTAACTTAAGGTAATGAAGTACTGCAGAGTAACAGAGGGGACATGCATTATTTTTGACATTGACCTTGCCATTAGTGAAAGGACGTGAACAATATACAGGTTATGAACCTCATAAATGATGGGCCAGCCGTTTGTGCTATACCCTATATATAGATGTGTTTTTTATTTTTTTTGAGACCTTTTCTAACCTAACTGATCCAAACTTTTAGCGTAGGTAGGTGTCGAACAGGTTATACCAGGTTAGGAATGTACTTTAGCAATGATTTTACATGACCGCCTGCCATTTATTCAGTGGCATGATTGTTTATTGATGCTGGACGGACAACTATTTCATTTCCCAGCTCGTAAATCACAGAATGCCAAAGAAATTGTTTTCAAGATAGACACACCAGTTTGTATCATCGCCAAAACAGCAATTACTTTGGCCCAGAAGTTCACTTGATGACAAGCAAAGGGGGATAACAAGTGTTCGATGACGGCCGTGCGCTGGAAAATTTTCCTTTTTTATGCGCTAATTCCTCACAAAAGGCAAAAGAAGATTCCGCTATGTAGAAAGTGCTTCGCAATACGTATTCTTGGCGAGAAAAATTCCAGCGATGTGGTGCAAATAAGGAGTTTCAACGGTTAACCACGAGAATACATAGCGACATTAAGAGGTCATAACAGACTAATGTTACTTTCCGTTTGCCGAAACGTGGTTAACCGTTGTAACACGAAGGAAGCAGTGTTTTCCTCAGTTTGAGCGGTCGTTTTCTTTGAGATTCAAATACCAGTTCACGTTTCAAAGCTCTCTTCATTTTCTCTGCCCACAATAGACAAAAACACAGGGTTTCGCTTGAGAAATGCAGTCGAAATACACAGACATATGCGCTTATGTCACGCTATTTGCGTTGCGTTATCATGTCACACAGGGTTTCACGAGGTGGGATTGAAAGTAATTGTTTTAGTGTACACTTGCAATGTTTGCTACGCTTTCCTTAGTTTTTTTATTGAATTGGCCATGAATTTACCTTCACTTTTCCGTAGTTTCCATATTGAACGCAGTGACGGCCGCTCCTCACTAACGCTCCATATTTCCGTGGCCGGCCAGTGACTATCCCCACTACGTGTCAATCCTTACCCTATCCGTGATTGTTTGGGCCTTAACAATCGGATAAAGTGAAGAACGAGAAATATTCACTTTATTAAAAATATTTTCAGTACGCACCCCCTTGAAATTCATCAAAAGTTGTACATAGGCGCGAGTTTCAGCGTCAGTGTTTAGCTTGTAAACCATATCGACGTTAATTCTGGATATCGCAGCCCTTTTATTACGTCATGGCGTAATTCGAATTGGCCCTATAATTCGGTCGAGAATAAGTCTGTGTCACCCCCACCACCAATAACATAATTATGTCATTGATTCCTTTAATTTCAGTTAAAATCAGTGTCATACACGGCTCAACTTGTGTGCAGTAGCACAATTTTGCATTCAGACAATGAGGGACAAAAGTGTTGACACACTTCCGTAAAATGGCCCCTTTTTGCATAGTGGATATACTTATCCCCTTCCCCTGTCTACCCCAGCTCCTTCCCCCCAAAATCAATGTTGAATTTTGGACCCTCAAGTCTTTTTTTTACTTCAGACAACATTGATTCGGGGGGTCGGGGGATTTACGGCGTTTAAAAGGAAGTAAATAATAAATGAATTAAATGTTTGTTAAAAGTACCCGTTTTAAACAAGTGTGTCAACTACTTTTGTCCCTGATTGTCTGAAATATGTATCTGTGTTTTCCGGCTAGATTTTTGACGCCGCTGAATTTTTGTGCGATGACGTTACTCTATGGGCCAAATTGTTTGTTTTTAAACATCAATTTATAAAGTTTCGTCCTGATTTGTAGTATACGTAGAGTAAAATGTACGAAGCGGATGTCATTACTTAATCTTGTACTCCCGCGCGCATTCCTGATACCCTGTCGGGTCGAGAAATGATTTGTGTTGTGATCAATGCCGTTGTTGCGGATGTAATGTTTTCACAAGTATTATCAATAGTGGAAAAAGGATGGAAACATTAAGGTACAATGAAAATTGTTCTGGTAAATGGTTAACTTAAGGTAATGAAGTACTGCAGAGTAACAGAGGGGACATGCATTATTTTTGACATTGACCTTGCCATTAGTGAAAGGACGTGAACAATATACAGGTTATGAACCTCATAAATGATGGGCCAGCCGTTTGTGCTATACCCTATATATAGATGTGTTTTTTATTTTTTTTGAGACCTTTTCTAACCTAACTGATCCAAACTTTTAGCGTAGGTAGGTGTCGAACAGGTTATACCAGGTTAGGAATGTACTTTAGCAATGATTTTACATGACCGCCTGCCATTTATTCAGTGGCATGATTGTTTATTGATGCTGGACGGACAACTATTTCATTTCCCAGCTCGTAAATCACAGAATGCCAAAGAAATTGTTTTCAAGATAGACACACCAGTTTGTATCATCGCCAAAACAGCAATTACTTTGGCCCAGAAGTTCACTTGATGACAAGCAAAGGGGGATAACAAGTGTTCGATGACGGCCGTGCGCTGGAAAATTTTCCTTTTTTATGCGCTAATTCCTCACAAAAGGCAAAAGAAGATTCCGCTATGTAGAAAGTGCTTCGCAATACGTATTCTTGGCGAGAAAAATTCCAGCGATGTGGTGCAAATAAGGAGTTTCAACGGTTAACCACGAGAATACATAGCGACATTAAGAGGTCATAACAGACTAATGTTACTTTCCGTTTGCCGAAACGTGGTTAACCGTTGTAACACGAAGGAAGCAGTGTTTTCCTCAGTTTGAGCGGTCGTTTTCTTTGAGATTCAAATACCAGTTCACGTTTCAAAGCTCTCTTCATTTTCTCTGCCCACAATAGACAAAAACACAGGGTTTCGCTTGAGAAATGCAGTCGAAATACACAGACATATGCGCTTATGTCACGCTATTTGCGTTGCGTTATCATGTCACACAGGGTTTCACGAGGTGGGATTGAAAGTAATTGTTTTAGTGTACACTTGCAATGTTTGCTACGCTTTCCTTAGTTTTTTTATTGAATTGGCCATGAATTTACCTTCACTTTTCCGTAGTTTCCATATTGAACGCAGTGACGGCCGCTCCTCACTAACGCTCCATATTTCCGTGGCCGGCCAGTGACTATCCCCACTACGTGTCAATCCTTACCCTATCCGTGATTGTTTGGGCCTTAACAATCGGATAAAGTGAAGAACGAGAAATATTCACTTTATTAAAAATATTTTCAGTACGCACCCCCTTGAAATTCATCAAAAGTTGTACATAGGCGCGAGTTTCAGCGTCAGTGTTTAGCTTGTAAACCATATCGACGTTAATTCTGGATATCGCAGCCCTTTTATTACGTCATGGCGTAATTCGAATTGGCCCTATAATTCGGTCGAGAATAAGTCTATGTCACCCCCACCACCAATAACATAATTATGTCATTGATTCCTTTAATTTCAGTTAAAATCAGTGTCATACACGGCTCAACTTGTGTGCAGTAGCACAATTTTGCATTCAGACAATGAGGGACAAAAGTGTTGACACACTTCCGTAAAATGGCCCCTTTTTGCATAGTGGATATACTTATCCCCTTCCCCTGTCTACCCCAGCTCCTTCCCCCCAAAATCAATGTTGAATTTTGGACCCTCAAGTCTTTTTTTTACTTCAGACAACATTGATTCGGGGGGTCGGGGGATTTACGGCGTTTAAAAGGAAGTAAATAATAAATGAATTAAATGTTTGTTAAAAGTACCCGTTTTAAACAAGTGTGTCAACTACTTTTGTACTTTTGTACTTTTTTTGAAACAAAAACGTTGGCTTGTCGAGAAGGGTGACTCTCCTAGCCTGGTCATCCTTTTGTGAAGGTTGGGTCACCTTACTTAGCGGGCCAACTTTTCTCCTTATAAACACTTTTGGCTTGGCCAGCCGGGTCAACTCGGTGAAGGTGAGATGACCAGAGCATGCGCGAGTGCTGTTGGCGCAGGGAAGGGGTGTACCATACTTTGGTATAAATGGCCTGTCCATGATCCTGTGCTTGTGATCCCCCCTCCACCCCTTGGCAAAGTTGCTAACAATACAAGACCATGCTCAAAACTTGGAGGAACAACTTTGAATGGGAGGGAGGGGGGAGGTCAGTGTTATATCTCACAAACCTGTGACTAGCAGCGATTTAAAGCATGAAAGGTTGTTTTTTTCGTGGGAGTGTCTCACCATTTTTGCAACTGGTTGTACCAACATTTCTCGAATGGATAGACCCAAATTTTCTTAGCCATGGGGCTACGCTATAACATGCTCGTCCCACCGACGGGCTGACTCCTGACTCCGTTTCCCCTCCCCAGAGTCTGTACGGTCGGTGTTCGGTCGTACTCTTACGTCATAACCTAATTTTTCTCAGATGGATAGATTACCAAATTTTCTCAGAGATGTGTGACCTCCTTGTTTGTATTGTCCCAGTGCGCCCCTTGCTCTCTAGCATGCCGGATGTGTACCACGTGAACGGCTAGCTGCAAAGGGCCTATCGATTTATTTAGCAATTGATGAATTCGGCTTTCGTAGGATATGAAGAATTAAGCAGATCGAGGAGGGTGTTATCCACCGAGGCCAAAGGTCGGGATGGATAACACCCTCCGAGAACAAATAGCAAATATTCTCCAAATAGCAGATGTCGCCCTCCGAGTTGTCTTCTTGCTGTTTTTGCCGTGTTTTTTACTATCATTTCGCCCTGTTCCAGCTGTAGTTCTTACTCTTGAAACGAGTGAAATGTCCGCCATTTTTTTTCACAACCAATAAACAAGTCAACCTCATCTCCAGGTCTTCTCGGTAACAGTGCCTTAACCTGTAGTGGGGTGCACTTTTGACGTCATTTCCTCGTTAAACACAAAATACTTCCAAATTTGGTCATCAGTAATTGGTTATGGTGAATTATGCGTGTGCTTTTAGCCAATAAGAATTGGGGAAATATTTTGAATGAATAATAATTTAATTTAACTGAAGCAATAAGCGATATTGTCTTTGAATATTTTCTAGCGTCAACCAAATCCAACCCAAATCTATCTCCACACGAAGTTCTCAGTAAGGAAGCCACTGTTGCCCTTTCTGTTGTTGGAGCAATCCTGTTCTTCTGTATCGTCCTGGGGTTCGCCTTCTTTTGCTTTATACGCCATCAGCAGAAGCAGATTATGGAGTATCGTAATCAGCTTTTTCCAGTATACACTGGAAAACACCAGGTAAAATACCATGTGAAACGAGCTTAAATTGAAGCTACTACATAACAACCAGTGCCTGCTTAGATGCTGCAACTTATGATGATGAACTTTATTAAAGTCTGGACTGCGAAAATTTCACACCCCTCCCATTCCAATATCATATTCAACACCTACAATGACAACTTTGCACGCGGAAAAACGGAGGAGGGGAGATTCCTTTTATTCGTGAAAATTTTGTCTCCGGGGAGCGATCAAATTAGGAAAGGGGTTTTATAAGCAAAAGTCTCTCAACCTTTGTTCAACCGGTTGTATCAACACTAGGAAGTTTAAGCGGCAACCATCACGGCGAAAATGATATGAATTTGTGATCTTTCAAACTTCATCTCCTTCATTACCGTTGTCGACTCTCTTTTGCTTTTGCTCTTTAGTAACCTTTTGGAAGTGTAGGGTGGCTCTACCTATGGCCACTTTACATTCGTGCAAAATCTCATGGCGGTGGACACTTTTGAGAATTATTATACATTGATTCAGCAGCATCTGAGTTGTTTGTTCGAGGCCAGTCGACAGTCATAATTTGCAAAATTTTAACCATAGATTGCTGACAGATGACAGATGGCTGACAGATAGTGCAGATGGCTGACATTTTCTTCATTTCATTGCAGGCTATGGACAGGTCTGTTCCGCAAAAATACTCACGAATTTTTTTTTTTTTTTCGACCTACCGTGAACGAGGTGCCGAGTTTCTTTGCGGAGTGGCCATAGATTTAATTAAGTCTACTTTTCAAACATAAACTTTGTTTCCCCTTTGACTCGATTCAAAAAGTGATCCATTGCCCTGAAGTGGGCTTCTCAATTCAGGTGATACTCATGAACCAAAACGTTTCCAGTTGAAGTGGAAGGAATGAAGTTACCATTGCTTAGTTTCCTATTGAATGGTATACGTTAAGTAATGAAATATTTCTTGATTGTTTTAGATTGACCCTAATCGCACACTGCTTGAACAATGTAATGATCTTCCTTATGACCCTGATTTTGAGTTTCCTGAGGACAAGCTCATTCTTGGAGAGGTGCTAGGATCAGGGGCCTTTGGAAAGGTCATTAAAGCAGAGGCTATAGGAATAAACAACTTTAGTCCCAGAGACAAAAGTCAAAAGAAAAGTCAGCGGCGACCTAAAATGTTTCGTCAACACAGGGCCGGCCATGCGTACCACGATCCCAGAGGCAGTGCGTACACGAAGACCACCGTAGCTGTAAAGACTGTTAGAGGTAATGTTTCAAGTCAAGAGATCTCTATTTCAACTTGTGTAACATTTACCATGGAGCAAGGATGGCTGGTACTTGTCGGGGGTTGGTGGAGGGGGACAAAAAAGGGATTTGGTTTATAGCAGAAGCTGATAATATGTAGGGGACGGGACGAGTTACCAGGTTACCTGCGCGGTAATGATTTGGGAGACGGGGTAGGGTTGATTTAGGAATCTGTGCCAACCAGTGGAAAAAACTGCAGCCATGCCCCTGTATTCAGCATGGGTGAGGTGGGCAATTCGCAAGGGGCCTCTCTCATGCATGAGTACCGTTCGTGCTCATACCTGTTGCTGAGGTTTGTGCCCAGTTAAACTGCATGAACGTTGCTTGTGACATGGTGACATGGACTCCACTAGACCCTGTGGAAACTGCACTTTTTTTTTACTGACCGAGTACGATATTTTGGCACTTCAGGGGGAGCTACTGCGGAGGAAGTAAGAGACCTGGCATCAGAGCTGAAAATTCTAATTTACATTGGAGAACATAAAAACATTGTAAACCTCCTTGGTGCTTGTATCAAGCGAGAACGTATCCTTGTCATTCTGGAATATGCTCCACATGGGAGTTTACAAAAGTTCTTACAAGGCAAGCGAGATGTTTATGAAGCAACCTGGACTACGACTGCGAGTGACCCAGAGATTCGATTGAATATATCAAATCTTGTGGGCTGCGCCTACCAGATATCCCGTGGAATGGAATACCTGGCGTCTAAAAAGGTAATTTTCCCCCATTTAAGGATTCCCACATTGCTCAAGAAAATTCAGTTCTAACAAGAGCTATAGTCAAGGTGGCTCTTGGTTATAATAGACCTTTTTAGCTTATATTTTATTTTCCCATTTCACACCACGTGATGTTCTCAGGGCAATTTGCATTTTGTCTTTTCATAAAATATACATACATGTATGCTCTTTCTTGTTTCTGATTTCTTGTTTTTGTTTTTCTTTGTTCAAAACATATCTGTTTTGTCTAGTGTGTTCACCGAGACTTGGCGGCCAGAAACGTTCTTGTTGGAAAAGACTACGTCATGAAGATCGCTGACTTTGGCCTTGCTCGAGATATTTACAAGAGTGACTTATATGTGAAGACGAACAGTGGTTTTTTGCCAATGAAGTGGATGGCGATAGAATCATTGTTTTTGAGGGAGTACTCAGAGAAAAGTGATGTGTAAGTACAAATAGCATAAAAAATGTATGAAGGAAGAATATCAAAATCTTATGCGGCGATGACAACTATACAAGTGCGTAATTAAGTATTCAAATTCAAAAGAAGCTGGCCTTTTGATTACTGTAATTATTTAAACTTGCCATAACATATTTGACATCTAACAATGAAACTGTTTCCCGTTAAAATCTCTGGGCGGACAACATTGCAAACATTGCGTGACGTCAGAGGGTAACAGTGCACTGTTGCCCACTAATGTTGACCGGTGACCGCCGTTACAGCGAGGTTTAACGAATTTCTAGCTTCAAAATTTCCAGCTATATAGCAAATCACTTAAAGACTGGTCCCTTGGGAAACAGTTACGCATAAATCGTGATGTTATTATATAAATCAATCTTGATCTATATAAGTAAATCTTGATGTATATAAGTCAAACCTGATGTATATAAATAAATCTTGATATATTGTTCCCGTTGGACAAGCATGGATTTCCTCTCTGATTTTGTTGAGATCACTTCGTATGTATGTACTAATACAATTATTCTTTTCAATCTGGGTGAATAGTGGCTTCATAAATTTATTTATTCGTGGCTCGGTATATAATAAGCCACTATTCGCCGACCATCCTCCCCCCCCCCCCCCCCCCCCATCCTTCCCTTATCTGAAGGTGAGGATCCGACACTGGGAAGTACGAGTTGAGTGTTTTTCTCTACTTCTTCTTGAGTAGTACAACAGAAAAGAGCACAGTCAAGGCTTCTTTATTTGTTTTATGATAAAGAACAGTTAAATTCCCCACACATTCCCCTTTTTTTATTTTCAAAGCGAACGAGTGTCGTCAGCATGTTTTATACTCTCTATCATAAAGCACGCTTTTTCAACAAATCAGAGTGCGCGTTATATCTGAACTTTATAATTGAAATGCAAAACAAAACCGTACTGATTACGCGTGCAAAACTTCGTCTAGTAAGAATTTCTCTTTTAATCATCGCCATAAACTGCAACTTTTTCTCGGGAAAGTTGGCACTATAAAGACGCCTTAACAGAAAACTGTTTTTCTGTGGTTTACAGACTGCACCCATTCTCTTGAATTCACCCAACACCCTCTCGTGTTTATATCAGGGTTTGTAAACACGGCAAAAGAATACTACTAATAACGATTCTTGAATGTAGCGCTTCATATGCAAGCCACGTAAGTTTTGATTCCAATAATTTACTTGTAGTAGTGTTAATAGCAGCTTACCTCTGTGTCCTCGAGTCCACAGTTTAGCTTAAACCGCTTACAGAGCTTTATTGACGCCCTTTTGGTTTGGAATGACCCTGGCTGTGATGACCCTTCGAGTGTGTATGTTTTTAACTTTGACATTTAAAAAAATAAATGCAGATGGTCGTTTGGTATTTGCTTGTGGGAGATCTTTACACTGGGCGGCAGACCGTATCCCACTATACCCATAGAAGAGCTCCGAGACTTCCTTAATTATGGAAACCGTATGGAAAATCCCCGCGACTGCCCTTCGGAGATCTACAAAATTATGCAAGATTGCTGGCAGGAAGGACCCGACAAACGACCTAAATTTGATCAAATCAGCCAGTCGATTGGTGCAATACTTGAGCAACGCGCTTCCCAGGTGAGGCCTTTTTTCTACTGTTTTTGAGGCAAAGGAGGAACTAAGAGAACGTATCCTCTCTGTTATCAGAACTTATTGTACACTAGGTCCTTCAAAGGGAAAAATGAAGTTTATCAAGTGGGGATACTCTCTTGAGTGTATATATCCTTTGTTCTGATGGGGCGAGCGGGAATTGAGCTTTGCAATAAGAATAATATATAGATTTAGCCAGGGCTAAAAGCGAAGCTCTGGTTAATAATACGTGTAAACAAAAAAAATTAAATCGTGTAACGCTAAACGGGGGACGACAATGAAAATGGCTTCAAGACTAATAGATCTAATTAGCAAAAAAACTAATTGCACGTGCAGCACACTTTTTCTTCTAATTAGCAAAAAGCAAATTTGCACGTGCAGCACGCTTTTTTGTCTTTCCCTTGCCGTTGTTTTGCAACTACAACACTGTTTTGTACGACTAAAACGTCAAACTTCCTAGTTACACACCATTTTTATGGAGAAATTGTCGTATGTGCTTACCCAATATTTTGTTTCCAGTGCTCATGTTCGCTTTTATTTTTCACTGCCGCTCATTTTCACCTTACTGGCCGCTAGCATTTCTCATTTTCTCACCGCCGCTTTGAATTTCCATGTTTTTCTTCCAACGAATTTTCAGTAACTCGCTCTAGCTCTTTCTCTGTTATCCACGTTAGTGTACTCATAAAAAATAACGCCGAAAAAGACACGACTTTTTTCTTTCTAAAAGTCCGGGCGGCCATGTGATTTCCTTCCAAATAAAACCTTGAGTTGCATTTGGGTTCCCATACCTGTTGATTGAATTATTTTACATTGATATGCCTGTGGTGCGGACGGACGGTCGCTCGCTCGATCGCTCGCTCGGTGTACGGTCACGTGATTACCAAATTTTCTGGGATGGGTAGATTACCACATTTCCTTAGCTATGGGGCTCCGCCCACGCGCGCGCTTCGCGCGCGGGTGGAGCTCCGCTATGAAAAGATAACTTATACTGTGTGCTCTTCAAAAATTTACCATGTTCGCGTGACAGTGGCGGATTCAAATCTTTAACTAAGTGGAGGACCCGCTCATTTAGTCCCGTAGACTGCAGTTTGGCCTATAAAGAAGGTGGAGCCCCGGGCCCCCGGGGCCCCTTGGTCCCTCCCGTAGATCGACCATGGAATGATATAACACGATCTGCATGCTATTTTTTCTTTTTTCTTTTTTTTTTTTTTAGACTGACGCAATGCAGATGCTAAAGCTATACGGATTATAAAAATTTATGATTCTATAAGATCATGAGAATTTCGACTGCCCGTTGAAAGAAAGATTATGAGGGATGCGCATCTTTTGCTGGTCAGGAGCCCATAACCCGGACTGAGCAACTTCCATGCGCTTGTGTCATGACGTTTTCACAGAGCAGTTTATTTTTAGAACGGTTTTGGCACGAATTTTGAATACCTTTTAAATTTCACAAACTAGTCAGCAAAACCTATATAGACCTAAAAATGGTATTTTCTGCCTTTTAATAACGTTTAGTTTTCCGTTTTGATATCTTATACTTCGAATGCGCTCATAGATATGGTGGAGATTTTATTTTCGCGGGAAGAGGTGCTCCTTAAACTGTGTCTAAAAATAAACTGATCCGTAAAAACGCCGTGACATAGGCCTAGTATGGACGTCGCTCGCTCCGGGTTATGGGTTCCTGGCTGGTATGTTTATTCTAAACTTCGATATTGGGCTTATTTTTCACAACAGAGTGTCGCGACCGAGTACCTACACTTAACAGAAGACAACAACCGTGGCAGAAAAGATTACTACCTTGATCCACATGATTCAGACCCCACTGTTCCTGTGACGAGAGCAGATGTTTATAACAGGTTAGTACTCTTTCGATTAAGCATTTGGCTTTTATTCTTGAAAAGCTCAGCCACAAGCGAGTTGGGTTGTCCATACCCGGTATTCCATACCCATAAAGGAGGCAACAAGTCCCAGGCTAAAGAACTTCCCAATATTAGTTTGACAATAAATACGTTATGTTATGTTAATTCAATACTGATAGGCAGGGCCAAATCTGCTTATAAACTAGCTTGGCCACTGAGGGAGCGCTTATTCGGGGAAGAAATAGGTTCTTCAAAGGAGTACTGAGGAGACAGTATATCGTTATGAGACGTGTGCATGGTCGTGGCAAAGAACGAAAGGGACTCAGTTTCATTGGTACGTAAGAAATAGCATTGCTTAACTCGTGGAAACAGATAATGGTCTTAATGTGCACGGGAAATTTCAAATTGAGCCGAACGAGTGGCTAATAAGAAACTGTTCCCCTATGTCAATGCCGGCGTTTAATCAAAGGTAAACAAGCGTTCAGAGAATGAGAGAAGAGAGGAAGTTCCCTTACAACATCACTTAATATATTTCAGACAGTGTGCTGGAGGTGATTGTTATTCAAGGAGACTCTTATTTTTCAGTTTGGAAGGCGAATAATTATGGGAGGACGCTTAATCAACGTGAACGCCTTTTATTTTTGACAGGTAAAGCGTAATAGCGTATAAATCTCAGAGTGAGAAAATCTAACTCCGTTCGCTGAGTACGAATCATGTTTCGAGTCCATTGCGGTTGGCATCAAGATTTGAAATAATGATAGAGCATTGCGATCTTGTCTCACAGAATTATCGGCTCGTCGTAAAATGTTTTAGCGTGATTCACGTTGCCTTCTATAATCGTGCGCATGATCTAAAATGTATGGTCAATTTTATAGGAATCTACTATGCTTGACAGCGTTGTTTTCTTCTTATAGGCGATCAAGTGAAAATATTGCAAACAATCCCTTGCCTCCATTACCAGATGACATGGAAAATCAGTTCGATCCGCAATCAGAGGAGAGACGACAGATGCTGGAACCAGAGATTTACGGTGGCTCGTCGGGGAGTGAGGGCGACATAGAACTAGAAGAATTCCATGGTAATGAGCAGGCTGTGGCCTTGGAACTGACGCCTATTGCTCACTCTACAGAAAAGGCCGGAAATTCAAAGAAGGAAACTACAATCGTCTGAGACTTGCGCTAAAGTTAATCTTTTTACTTCCAGATTCAATAATAGAGACATTTTAAAAGTAGTCACTACTTTTAAATTATTTATGTTGTAAAATGCTGTGATGTTATCGGCTATTCAAATGAGTAGTTAGTAATTGCTGCCATCTCTCTCACTCACTTTTATTTCTACCTCATCTCGCAACATCGCTCTCTTGTTCACTCATTTCACAAAACTCATTCGTTAATCTCACTTCATTCACTTCATTCAAATTCGTTCGCTTCGCTCACTCATTTTCATTCAGTTCATTCAGTTCGCTCAACTCATTCGTATTGCTCCATTCGTTCTCAAGTAGTCGCTCACATTGCTCGAAGATCTAGAAATAAAAGTGAGTGAGAGAGATGTCAGCAATTACTAACTACTGTATAATAAAGTGATTTAAAAAAAATAAATATAATAAAAATAGAAATGCTTTTAAAAACAGAAAGAAAATTAAATATTAATAATATATACGACGTTGAAGGATTAATATTTTATACTAAAGAAGATTATCTGATGTTTAAAAATATTGATAAAAATATCACTCAAATAGTTAAATCAGTGAAAGATGGTATAATTGATATAAATGAAGTTTTTAATGATATTGAAAAAATTAGAGTATTAGAGTTTAAATACAATGCAGGAGAAAAATTGTTTGATTTGTTTAAAAATGCAACAGAATTATTAGAGTATGAAGGAACAGATTTTGATATTGAGTATAAAGTTGGTTGTCGTTTTTACGCTAAGTTTCTTTTAGTAGAATATTCTGAATTTGATAATGAATCAGAAAATAAAAAATTGAATTAAAGAAATAAAAAATTAAAAATAATAATAAGCTATGTCTCAACAAAGTAAAATTCCCTCATATGCTTCCGATTACAAAAGAGAGTATCTTTTTGTAAGAGGTTTAAATAAGTATTTTAAGTGTTTTTCAAAAAAACTAGATATTTTAAATCATGGTTTATTTGAAAGTAACATTTCTAATACAATTAAGAAGTATATGAAAAGATTTCTTAGAGCACAAGAAAAAGGAAAGTTTAATAATATTAATAATCTTATTATTAACAATTATGATATTATTTGTGATATCAGATTTATTAATAATGAGTTTGAATGTTATAAAAGACGTTATGATTTTTTTTGTGATAATGGTGATGATGATTATGATAATGTTGATGGTGAGTATTTTGTTGATGGTAAACCTTATCCTGGTTTTAAAGAATTTTATGATATTTTTAAAAATATTTTTAATCAAATAAAATATAAAGAATATGATAGTGATAGTGATACTGAGGAATTAGATTTTCCATATACAGAGATTGATTTTGAAGATTTTTTTACTATGTTAAATAGTACTTATGATAGTGATGATATTGATGATTTTTAAACTTATAACAATATTATGTTATAAGTTTTTATTTATACAATTAATATAATAAAATGAATTGTCATTGCAATAACGAGTTTGATTGGTTGATGGAAATGTTAAAAGAAGGTGATTGTTTTTCAAATTGGAAAGACGTAGCTAAGTTTATTGATAATTCTTTACTTGAATTGCGTTATATGAAAAAACGATTTGGTTATTTATTTTATGATGAAAATAAATATATCAAAAAAATTAATGGCTGTAATGCTATTTTTGTTAATAAAGAGTATCAATATGTTTGTAGAAAACCTGAAGAACCAACATATCATGAAATTGATGAAAATGGAAAAACTATTAATATTACCATTCCTATGGAAGACACAGAGCGTTATGAGATTAAGTTTTTAGATGAAATAGATAGAGGAGATCCTTTTATTACATACGAAGAAAAGTACCAAAATGAAAAAGTAAAACAAACTAAAAATATTCTTAAAAAGATTAAATTAGTACAACCTGAAATATTTAACAGTGATGATTTTTATGATGTGTTATATTCAGAAGAGTTTGATAACATCGAACTTGAGAAAGACCGTAAAAAGTTTTATGAACAAGTAAAGAAATTTGTGTTAAACGAAAAAAAAATTAGTTTAGAGGATTTTTTCAACAATAATTAGTATAACCAACTAATAAAAATGGAACCAAGATCTAGAGAAACTACTCCTACTAAAGAAGATTTGGATTTTATAGTTGATGATGGATATCAGCATGATAAAGATCCAGATTACATTCCACCACAAAGATACATTCTTGAAGGACCAGATTTTAATAGATTAACCAAAAATGCTAAAAAACTTGGTGCTGAATCACTTGATTATTCAACTCGTAAAAATAACAAATACATGGCTACACTTCCAGGTGGAAAGAAAGTTCACTTTGGGTCTCCTAAATATCCAGACTTTACTATTCACAAGGATAAAGAGAGAAGAGATAAATATTTGTCTCGTGCTATGAAGATTAAAAATAAACAGGGTGAATTAACTTATACTAATCCAGAATCGAGTAACTTCTGGTCGGTAAATTTACTTTGGCCTAAAAAATAAATTTGAAATATTATGCTTAAAGAAATAAAATTTTAATATAAAATGGTTCTCATATTGGAAAATGATAAAAAGTTTTATACTCATCCTATTTATGAAAAATATGCAGCAAATAAATATGGTGAAATTATGAATGTTAGAATAAGAAAACCTATGTTAGGAAATATTAATAATAATGGTTATTTAAGATTTTGTATATCTGTCAAAAAATAAAGTAAAAAATTATCTTATACATCGATTTATTTATGAGTGTTTTTATGGGATGATAGAAAGTGATAAATACATTAATCATATTAATTTTAATAGAAAAGATAATAGGTTAGAAAATTTGGAAGTAGTAACAACAAGTGAAAATAATAAAAAATCAGCAAATAATAGGGATTATAGTTTTGTTAAGGATAATCATAAAAATAGAAAAAAAGTTAAGGCAATTAATTTGTTATCAAATGAAGAAGTTATTTACAATAGTTTATACTCAGTTAACAAGTTATTAGGTATTAATGCAGGTCATGTTAAAATGATTTGTGAGGATAAGTATATATACTGTAAATCAGCTACTTCAAAAAAAGACGGTCAAAAATACGCGTTTGAATATTTAAATGAGGCTTAAGGATTAACTAAATATTAATAAATGCAGTTGACAAGTTACGAAAATATTACCCAAGACAATATTATCTTTAATGATAGCAAAGAGTACAAAGTAAAAGATAGCAAAATCAAATATAAACGTATTCCAATTGAGATTAAGTATACAAATAAGAAAAAAGGTCCACTTGTAATAGAAACTCCAGTTCTTTTCTCTTTTGGAGTAAATGAAAAGAAAAACCAAGATACAAAAAAGTTAGTAGGTTACTCAATACCAGTATGTCTTTGGTCTAAAGATAGTGAACCCAGTACTAAAGAAAAAGAATTTTTTGATGTTATTAATAATATAACAACTGCATCACAACATTATTTAGAAAATGAATATGGTCCTGATATGGCATCAAGTTTATCTTCACCACTTTACCATAAACAAATAGAATACACAGACAATAAAGGAAAAAAGAAAACAAAAGTTGATGAATCATCAGCACCAGTTCTTTATGCAAAACTTATTTATTCAGAAAAAACAAAAAAAATTTTATCTTTGTTTAAGGGAAAGGGAGGTAGTGATCTAAATCCTTTTAAATATCTTAATCAATACTGTAATGTTAAATTGGCTCTAATAATTGAAGGAATATTTATAAGTAAAACTGTGACATCTTTACAAATCAAAGTATATGAGTGTTATGTCAAACCTCTCAAACCTAGAGAGTCTTTACTAAAATTTGAAGACGAAGAGAGTGAGAGTGAGGGTGATTATACAAAAGATGGTCTTGAAGCATTACTTGAAAAAGTTAGTGATGAAGAGTAATAATAGTATTTATTTTTAATACAACATTATTTTGTATTAAAAATCAACCAAATCTTTTAAACTTACCCATGAGTTAAATTTATCAGGATAACCACTCCATTTTACTAATGCCATTTTTTTCTTATTATCTCGTCTGATAATCTTTTCTATTCTATATGTTTGCTGTTTTGCTTTTTGTAATTCTTGCTCGTAGAAAGAACCCTTAATATCTTCTCCCATTAAATCAACAATACTATATGTAATAGGTTTTGTTGGAAGAATTTTATCAATTACAAATATTTCCTCTGTCCAGTTTGGTGTATATCCTTTATCAAATACTCGCCTCTTATATTTTGAAATTCTAACATGATCACCAATTGCAAACTTTGGTTTACCAGGTTTCAAGTAAATCAAATCACCGTACAAATTAGACCAAACTTTACGCTCATTCTTCTTTTTACTTGCTTCAACAGGAGTCATTTTTATACTAGAATGACTAGTATTATTGTAATCATCAATTAGTTTATCTATCTTATCCCAGTAAACAGTGTTGTTATTTACAGTAAACATCTTCCACATTCTGTTTTTCATTGTTTTATTCCATCTCTCAACAACACTTGATTTCTCTTCATTTTCAGTGTGATACAACTTAATTCCCTCTCTTTTCAAAAAATCTTTGAAATGTTTACTTATAAACTCAGAACCTTTATCTGTCCATAACATTTGAGGTTTACGTTTACTTTTGAATATATTCTCAAATGCTTTACTTACAGTTTCAGTTTTTTTATCTTTCAAAGCTCTAATCCATCCATACTTACTAAACACATCAATAACCATTAACAAATATTTAATCCCTTTATTCCACTTACTAAACTTTTGCATTTCAACTAAATCAGCAGCCCAGATATCATCAATTCCATTTGAAACTACTGATCTCTTTTGAAAGTTTCGTGTGATTGGTTTGTGAAGTTCTTCAGCTAATTGTTGAGACCAATCACTACTCAACGCTGAATCGAGTTTAAACCAAGTCCAAGTTTTTGTTTTGTATTAATCAAGAATCTAGCAGTTGAACCCCACTTTGGCATTTCTCCATATGGTAAGTCGTCTAATGATTGTACCATCTCTTTATCACAATCACCTTTGCTTCTACCCATGTCGTAACAAATATCGTGATAAGCTGCTATTTCATCAACTTTGTTATAAGGTTTAACTTTCCAATCTGTCACTTTTCCAGTTTCAGGATCATAGCTTAATTGTTTTTCTAGAGGATTGTATGGTCCCATATACTTATATTTTCCAGGAGTCCATCCTGCTTTTGGTTTTGGAAGTTTTCCAATCAATTTGTGAACATCAAATCCTTTTCCAGATCTACCATCTAATTCTAGTCGATCGGTTTTATACTTTTTATTTGGTCTAACTTTTGTTGAAAGTTGATCCATTGCTGATCCAACAGAATCTTGAATAAATGGTGTAAGTTTATTTATTCCGTAGTTTACAGCTTTTTTTTGAACGTTTTTATTTCTCATTAACTCACTTGCTCCATATTTACCCATTTCAACTGCTTTTTTGCCCATCCAAGGTAAACCGTAATGTACAAATCCATCAACTGCTGTACCAACAACAGTATCAAAGACGCCCGCCCCTTCAGACGGGCTTACTAGTTTTTTGACTTTTTTTTAGTTTTTCTTTTTCCACTTCCAGTTTGAGTAGCTGTTCCAGTTTTTACGTATCTAACTTTTTTAATTCCACAAACTGCACAATGACAGAAGAATTGAGTTCTTCCTCTTTTATCTTGTTGGTAACCACTTGGTTCTGTGCAAGGAGTTACCATTTTATCTTTAATGCAATATGTTTCTTTCATTTAATATATGCTTAGATAAAATATGTCTATTAGATCTAATTTTCTTAAAAGTGAGCTTGAAAAGATATATAGTAACCTTAATATGAGTTATGAATACGCTGATCATTCTAGATTGGAAAATGATAATAAATTTATAAAGATATTTGAGTTGCTTATGGAAATAAGTGAGAAATCAAATACTCTTAACAAAGTTGTAAAAGGTAATTATCTGTTTATATAATAAATGGAGACTAAATTCTTTTCTGAGATTGAGAAAAATATGGATGTTAAAACAATCAAGGATTTTGAAAAAGAAGTGAGAACAAAAATATATAATGAGTTGGAGTCTCTTAGAAAGAAAAATGATAATCTTTCAAGAGTGCTAATGGTTAGTGAATGTGAGATGTGGAAAAAAATTAGAAATGAGGAATATTCATGGTTGAAATTAAATAGTGATAAAAAGAAGAAAATTTATAGACTTATTGACATTTACTTAAATTTTGTTGAAATAGTTGATAGTGTTAGAGATTTAAACACAAAAGTTGAGAAGGTTAAACTACTAAAGAATACACCAGTTGATAGTGAATAAAAATGGTTTAAAAATAAAATAAATAAGATAAAATGGAAGAAAGTTTAACTAAATTATTTAAACTAAATGAAACATTAATTAGTAAAAAGGATGAAATTAGAAAAAAACTTTTTGAAAAATGTATTAATTCGTTTGAAGATATAAGTATGGAAGATTCTTCTTTTTTTTATAATATTTCAAGTAAAATGAAAGATAAAGAGTATGAAAATCTTAGAATTAAATATGAAAAATTAAAAAATTTAATACATTATATTAATCAGTTAGAAGAAGTTTAAATATAATATTTAATAAATATTATATTAATAACCAAGAAGTTTCAAATTTTTATTAAGTATGTCTTTAGTGTTAGTAGTATATTTATCTAGGATTTTTCTTTGTTTTTGATATATTTCATCACTATATATATCTACCGTAACAGTTTCTTCATGTTTTGGGTATGTTTTTTCGGTATTTAAATAGTTATAGATTGAACTTATCGAACATCTTTTATGTTCTTGATGTCGATCCTCTAAACTTCTACTTGTGAACCCAACATATATTTTATCATCAGGAAGTTATGTATATGTATAAATTTGGACTTTTCTAATTGGAGATCGAGATGAATATGTTGATTTTTTATTTTTATCCATTTATTTAATATAATTATATTATTTTATATTTATCCTCCAAAATAAGCTTTTATAAAATCACTATTGTCATCATCAAAATGAGGGTTATGTATTACATCTAGAATACTATTACCCATCTGTCTCTCTAACAAATAGTATAAACACCAATATCCGCAAAGTACAGTATTACGATTTTGTATTTCATCCATTGAGTAAACTATTTGTTTTCCAGAAGTATTAAAATATCTTAATGCTTCATTTGGCATTATTAGTCCAAATGGATCAAAATACTCAACTAAATTGTCTATATTTCTATAACAAACCCAATGTGTTCCAGGTCCTGTAATATCATCTAGATTAATTATTCCACATTCTTTTCTAATCTTTTTTGGTAGTACATCACGACTATATATTCCTCTAAAATGTTTAATACCAAGTCTTTTTATCCATTCCATGAGGTCAAAGTTGGATAGTGGTTTAATTACAAAATGGTACCTAGAATGGGAATTGAGTTGAATGGGCTGTTTTTTCCTAGTAGTAGTCCTGAACCCTTGGATTTGGGCTTTTTTTTTTTAACTCCCATTCCTATTGGGTTTGGCCAATTACCAATAAAAGGTGGTGAGTGATAAGGATAACCTTCACCATAAGTAGATGGAGGAGGTGGAACGTAAACATTTGATGTATTGGATGAATTACTTCTATCTACTTGTAGTCCAGAACCAAACATCTTAGATACTAAACTAATTGCCATTGGTATACCAATAGAAGCAAGTGTTCCAAGAAATCCTCCTTCTATTTGTTTACGAGTTGGTTTAATAATTAATCGTCCACCTGTTTGATGTGCTTTGTTAATTTGGTTTATTTGTGATTGTGTAAATTCTCTTACAATAGGTGGTAGAATTGGGAAAAATTTATGGGGGATTGTTATTCCTTTTCCAAAAATTTTATTTAATCCAATTTCTCCAAGTGCAGTGGCAGCACCAGTAGCCAATGCAGGAACAACTTTTGATACTCCTTTTATTGCGTAAGGTAATACTTTTGCTCCAAGAGATGCGAGTGATGAAAATAAGTTTCCACCATGTTTTACAGAACGTCTAATCTGTGTTTTACTTATCTTTATATCCGATCCGGTACCATTTGCAATAGATTTTTTTATTTTAGAAATTTGTCTTTTTGTTAGCATTAACTCATCAGAACCTCGAAGATGTCCATGTTTTAACCGAAGAGTTAGTGGTGATTTATTTAATATTGCAGAAGCCAATTTTGACTTTTGTCCATCTGTAAGTTTTACTCCATATTCAATATAAGTTGTCATTTTTATTATAATATTTATACTAAATTTTTTTGTTTTAATACTGGTGGTATTACTGGTGGTGATTTTTTTAACCAATAAAAATTATTACAAAAGACGTCATATAATTTTTGTTTAAAACAAAATAAGATATAAATTTTTGTGTAATAACAACAGACGCCACAAGAAGTTGAGTTTTAACAATTCTTAATCAAGCTCTTAACAATAGTTTTCCATTTTGTTGTGTTATTTCAGCTTCAGTTTCGTGAAGTACCAGAGCATAAACATTGTAGTTAGCTGCAGTTGTTCCAGATAACTCATAATGAAATGCAAGTTTTGTCACCCCATCTTTTATGTCTAGTTTTTGCTTGGTTAAGTCAAAATATACAAACGGACATATATTTTCAAAAGTAGATCTAGTAAGAAGTGTACCTCCTTGAAAATCATTGTTAGCATAAACATACTTCATAACATCTCTAAAAACTCTTGAAGGATCTGTTGAAGGTTTGTAGTGAATATCAGGATATTCGTTTCCATTTCCTACCTCAAGATAACACCTGTCAAGAGTCCTTGGATCTGTAGAAACACTGAAAGTATTATACAAAAATGGATTTGCTGTTTGTGTATCTATATTTGGTGTGTTAATTATAAAAACAAATACATGTCGTGGTTTTGATATACCATTTGTAATTCTAAAATTACCAGTTCTTTGATTTCCAGCAATGTTTCTCTCAACAACCTCTTTTAGATAGGTCCATTTATATGGTTTGAGATAGTTTTCCATAAATAATTTACTTCCTTCTGCATTGAATGTAATCCGAGGTACAAAAAGTTGAAGACGAGTAACTACTACTCTACATCGATTTCCTCCAGCCCTCCAAATAAGATTATCATCTTTTTCAATCTCAAAATTTATTTCGATTTTAGTGTTAGGAAGAAGTTTATCTTCAAGTGCCTCAAAAAATGAATACCTATTAAGAGGAATTTCACAGCGCACTGTGGATGATGTTCCAAGTAAAGCTTTACGCTTTGCAAATCCTTTATTATAAGATGATGGGGTGTTATCTAACATAAAACCTGCTTCATCAGCACCACCACCAGCATTTTGACGATGAGTAACTTGTCTTTTAATAAATCTATTTTTATTAGCAGTTGTTGATGTATCAAGATAATAAAATTCATTTGTTGCAACTGATTCAGCGTAAGTTTTGTTATATTCAAGTAAATTTTTTATATTTACACTATGATTAGCATAATTACACTGGTATAGTTCTTTTCCATTTGCTAATACTGATAATCTTGAAATAAAACTATTTGCTCCATTTACAATTCCCATTTGATCATCTCTATATGCTATATACTGAGCGTTTCTAGCAACTGTAAGACTGTCATCATCTACATTAGCTCCAATAACAAAATTAGTTCCATCACGTTGTTGAACTTTAAAATCTATTGCTATTCTAGCATTATACCAATCAAATGGTGTTACTTCACCTGAATTGTCAGTGATAAATTTAAGGTTATTTCTATCTTGATCAGTGTTGTTTGCTGGAGCTGTATTAATAGCTTGTTCCAGATCAAAAACAACATCTTCATATCTCTCTAGATAATTTGGATTTCTAAAAGACTTCATTTTATTTTAATAATTATATAATTTTTTTCTTAGTTTAACGTACCTCCACTAAGAATGGAATTCACTCTTTGATTTATTTCTTGTTGAGTCATTTTTCTTGTTGGTAAACTTTCAACTTTTTTTTTTTGAAGGGGTTTTTTTGGTGGATTTTACCTTTTCTTTGGATAACATTTGCACTATCTTATCACCAGCCTTTTTACCAGTATATTCACCAGTTTTTGTTGCAGTCATTTTTAGTAATTTATCACCACTTTTTTGAGCACTTTTTTTAGCAGTTTTTTTCATTGTCTTTCCAAATATTTTTTTACCAACCGATTTAAACCCATCCATCATTCCTTCTCCATAAATATGTTGTCTTGTATATTTACCCAATTCAGGGTCAAGTTTCATTTTAAACTCTGATTGTCGCATCATTTTATTTTAATACTTATATAAATATAAAGTATTACATCGAGTGAAGAAGTAAAGTCATATACCAATCTATACCATTAAAATTTACTGGTCTTCCAACTGAGTCTGTAACAAATATTCTCATTTCATCAATTTTAAACGCAGAAACGTCACAATACAAAGGTCTTTTAGGTTCGAAAGTAAATGGAAAAGATCTTGTTAAATTATCAGTTGGTATCACAGCAATGGTATTTGTATTTATTCCATTTACAATACTATTAGTTATTGCGGTTGTGTTAATATTTAACACATCAATAGAATTTGTTATATTTGGTAGTTTTGTTCCATACTCTGTTTTTGTAATAAGTTTTTTTTCAAATCCAATCAGGTCTCCAAATTCTGTTCCTCTCAGATCTAATTGATAATCACCCTCAATTGATACTAACACTCGATAGGTGGATAGTATAAATGTTATATTAATTGAATAAGTTTTATTTCCACTTGAACCTGATGAGTGGTGAGATTTTTGATCCATATACTGATGAATGTAATCATTAATATCTGAGTAGGAATACATTCCATCTGTAAAAGTAATTGTTTGCCAAGTGGATCCATCGTGAGTATATTTAATTTTATTATTTTTATAATCACTTCTAATGTTGTACCAAGAGTAAGTCATGGACAACCGATCAAGAGCAAGTTGATGTTTTTTTTCAGGGTCAAGTTTTAAAGAAGGATTAAACTTAATAGTAAAATCACCGGGTCTGCTTGTTCCTCTTTTTTCCCTATTTATTGAAGAAATATGGATAGCTCGTTCTTCCATTTTTTATCTAATTGTTATATAAGTTTTTAGTAGATCGTTTAGTTGTTTTTTTGAGATTACTTTCATTTGGTTTAGAAGATGTGCTATTTTAGAAAACTCAGGTATCACACCATTATTCCCAGCAAGAATTGATCCACCTAGTAATTCAAGTCTTTCAAGAAGTTGATGTGGGTTGTTAAAGTAAATCATTCCAGAACCAGATTTTTCTTTGTAATACTTAAGATTACTTAAATTTGTTGCATATATGCTTAATATGTTGTATTTTTTAATTAAATCTAATGTGTTTTTATGTGGTTTTTTATTTTGTGGATTAGCTAATAAATAACCGTTTGAATCACGTTCAAAAATTGCGGTATTTTTTATTGATTTACTAGTCTCTAGTAAATCTTTGTTAACATTTTCAAGTACATAATAAATATCAGAAATATCCCCATATTTTAAATAATCAGAAGGGAGATTGTTGTATCCATTATCTTTGAGTATTTCTTTTGCTTCTTTATTTATTAAATATCTGTCTAAGTCTTCAGGTGAGAATTTTGCTATTTTTGGTTTTTCATCTGATGAAGAGGGTAAATCTTCTTTAGCCTCTTCGTATTCTTCATCTCCATCTTCGTTTTTAGGCTCTTCAATCGCCTCAAAACTAGGTAATTGAGCCAAATCCCATTTTTTTACTTCATCAAGTTTATCAAATCCTTCAGTTATAGCCATCCTGTTTTGATTAAGTCCTTGAGTAAGAGCAAGTTGATTAGCTTGAAGTTGTGCTATAGTTGCGTTTTGCTGCTCATCAATACTTTTTTTAACAATCTCTTGAGACTCAATAAGTGGTTTAAATGTTTCTGTAAAACCCTCTCTCATATTTTGTTTTTGCCATTTTGTTTCTTTTATAACATTTCTCACTTGTCTAGTCAAAGAGTCAGCCTCAATTTTATTTCTTGCAAGTTTTTTATACTCTTCAATATCCATTTTATATAATAAATATATAACTATTATATAAAATGGAAATACCAAACTATGATAGTGTTGATGATCCGGATAAAAAATATAAACAGTTATTTCCTTATATGCCATCAGATACATTTCGAATGTTAATTTGTGGAAACAGTGGAAGTGGTAAAACTAATTTGCTTTATCATATGTTAATTAAACCACTACTATACTATGATGAGATTTATCTTTACGCACGTAATCTAGAACAGGATAAGTATCAAAAGTTAATTCAAAAAATGAGAGAATTAAGTCATAAAATGGGATATGAAATACTAAATGTAAGTAATGATGAAATAACTCCAGTGACAGAAATGGAATATGAGGATAATCAAAAACTTGTAATATTTGATGATTACGTATGTGATAAAAATCAAAGAGAACTTATTGATTATTTTATCCAAGGACGTCATAAGAATTGTTCTGTAATATACCTCAGTCAATCATTTTACAAAACTCCAAAGGATATTCGATTGAATTGTTCTCACTACTGTCTGTACGAATTTCCATCATCGAGAGAAGCAAACAGGATATCATCAGAATTAGGAGTTGATAAAGAGACATATCGATCAGCAACAAAAAAACCATTTACATTTTTGTACATTGATAAGCCTAAAAAACGTATTGCTAAAAACTTTACTAGTAGTCTAACACCTCTACCTTAAAAGAAAAATATAATCATTAGATAAAAAAAATGGGAATATTTAACGAACAAAAAGATAACTCATTTGCTAAAGGAATTCAAGGAGCACCAGGAGTTGGATTTAATCTTACTTCTGATGGTGATTATGATATGGTAAATAAAAAAATAAGAAATGTTGGTACACCAACTGTTAATACTGATGCTGCTACAAAGAAGTATGTTGATGATAATTCTAGCGGGGCACCCAAAACATCAAGATTAACAGTTGATTCAAACATTGATATGAAAGATAGATTTCGTATTTTAAACCTTAAACATCCAAATGATGCAGATGAGCCAGCAACAAAACAATACTCTGACAGTAATTTTCTTAACAGAGATGGATCAAGAACAATGATTGGCAATTTAAGTATGAATAATAATAAAATAATTAAAGTTGGTAGACCAACAGTCAATGATGACGCAGCAAACAAAAAGTATGTGGATGATAAACCCACCTCGACATCAAAGCTAACAATTGATTCAAACATTGATATGAAAAATACATACCGAATTAAAAATCTAAGCACACCACTAGATGGAAAAGAACCTCCTACAAAAGATTATGTAGACAATACATTTCTTGATAGAGATGGATCTTACCCAATGAAAGGTAATCTAAATATGGATAATTATAGAATTTTAAATCTACCAACTCCATTAGGTCCCAAAGAACCAGCACCATTAGCCTTTACAGATATAAAATATCTTCACGTTGGTGGAACAAATAAAATGTTAAACTCACTTAACATGAATAATAAATCTATAATTGCTCTAAGACCACCTTTTAATGATACAGATGCTGCAACTAAAAAGTATGTTGATGATAAAGGATTTACAACAGGTTACTTTAAAAAAGATGGAACGGATTATATGAGAGGAAACTTAAATATGAACAATAAAAAAATTATTAGTTTAAGTAAACCAACCCAAGACAATGATGCTGTAAATAAAGATTATGTTGATAAACTAATTCATCACACTGCAGTTCAACCAAGTCATTACAATAACCAGTTTAGTTATCTTATGTCTAATGCATCACAATGGACTGATGAAATAGATAATGGAACTAGTTTTGTTATATCAAAAATAGCAGACTTACCTCCTTCAAAAGGTAATTTTCATAGCTATAACCACAAAGTAATTTATGTAAAAATAAACAAAAATTCTCAAGGTGGATATAAGTACAAAATGTCAGTTAACTTTTACAGATTAACCGCTAATGTTGATTACACACTATGTTTGGAAATACTAAACACTGACTATCAACTTTGGCATAAATCTCAAATAAGTGTAGACAAAGGAACTTCAACAGGATTATCAATTGAAAATGTAAGTGTAAAAAAACTTAGTCATAGATATACAGATGCAACAAATCAAACACAATTTATGTATGACCATAGAATAATAGTTAATTTTAAAAAGTTGTCAACTGGTAATAGGTTTTTTCTTCATTTTCTTGTTAATATACCACAAGAAGGAACTGATCTATCTGTTTATCCAAGACAGTTTTCAGGAGTTTATTTTGTTACTTATGGTATTGTGGGTAAAGTAAGCAATATCGACCCAGATAAAGTTTATGACTATCACACAGCATTTGATATCAAACCAACAGAAGTTACATTCAATGTTGACATAAATGCAAATAATAAAAAAATATTAAACATTAATCTTGATAAAAATAATAATAATAGTGCAGCAACAGTTGGAATGGTAAATGAAATTAATACAGCAACAGTTGGAATTGTAAATAAAAATTTACCTTTTATAAAAAATTATGTTTATAGAAAATATTTTGATCATTTTTTTGACTTTAGCGATTCAAACAATTATGTTCTAAATAAAAGTTCAATTGGTGTTGTATTTAATTCTTTAGCCTCTATTACAGGAAATTCTGCACAAAATATTACATTTCCAAGTAAAACAATGGATAACATAAAAGAAGGTGGATTAAGAATAAATGATTATAAGATTTCTTTTAAACCACCAGTTAAAAATACAAGTTACACTTTATGTATTGTTTTTTCTCATTTTAAAAGAAATAATTTTAGTATAAAGAAATATGATGTGTCTAATGCAAATTCAAGACAACAACTTTTATTTTTATACTATTTATCTATAACTCGTTTTCTAAACATAAATATTGGTAATGTAAGAAAAAATTTAGCAATACCATCTAGTTTTAGTGGAAAAAAAATAGTTTTATGGTTAACAGAAAGTATTAATGATAATATTACAAAAGTTAATATAAGTAACTATTCCGCAGACTTAGACGCTAATATTGTAAGAACTTCAGCTAACCTTGAATTTGAATTTTTATGTAAAGATTCAGTGATAGAAAAATTTATGTACTCTCCAAACTTTTACGACATTGACTCTTCAGTACATCATCAAATATTACTACAAGAAAAGTTAAAAGGAAATTATGTATTATAGTTTAACCTAAGATTATATACATAAAATAATAAAATGAAGGATATTTTTGATTTTAATCACATAGACCCATCTCTATCAAAATCAGATGTTAAAACACTAAAAGATTTTTACAGTTACTACCATAAAAAATATTGGTGTTTTAAGAGGTCTTATAAAAGTTATAAATTTCTTGATAATTGTTTTACAATCTCTGGAATATGTTTGGTAGCAATAGGAACTATTATTGGTGGAATAACACTTAATCCTGTTATTCTCGGAGTAATAAATGGAGCTGGTGTTATTATGACTGGAGTTGGAAAAAAACAAAATTATAAGAGGAAAATTGAGATGACAAAAATTGCATACACTACTTATGAAAAAGTTCTTGTTGAACTTCGAGCTGTACTTAGAGGAGATGATTGGGATAAACAAAAATTCGTAGATAGAATGAAACTAATAGATGATATGATAATTGATCAATCTCCTGAACCAGATAGATTTGAGATTAAATATAATAATAAATTTAATATATGTGATTAATAAAATGATAAAAACAATAGTTCATTACGTTAACTTTTACTACCCCCCTCCTTTCAAAAATACTATTTATTCAGAAGATGAGATAAAATCAGCATTAATATTTAGACACCTATATGAGACTACTTTTAAAAAAAATATTTCATTAGAAAAAATTATCTATAAGTTAGAAGGTTTACCTATTAATACTGAAAGTAAAATATTACGTAATCATTTAATATTCCATAGAGCTTTTAAATCTTTCTATAAACTTTACAATCGAGGTAGAGGATGTGTATATGTATTTGATTCACCGTTTAAAAGTGAAGTACTTGGTTATCTAACTGGAATATTATACTGGATTTTTCATAAAGGAATAATATAATCATATAAATAAAATGACTGATTTGGTTATTAGAAAAAAAGATATTGAAAATCTTGGAAGAAAAACAATGAAAGAAGTTTATAAATTTTTACATGATGATTATATACTAACAACTTTTGAAGAAATGAAAGTAGAACAAAAAAAATTAAAAGAATATCTTGTTAATTCTTACTTACGAATGATTTATAAATTTGATGTGAATAACTATGATAAAGAACTAGAATATGACAATTATCTAAAAGAATTAGTAGCTAAAATTGAAGATAAAAGTAAACGTGACAATTATCTAAAAGAATTAGTAGCTAAAATTGAAGATGAAAGTCTTGATATTAGTCTAATATATGAAGTTTTAAAAAGTATAAAACTAGATTTTGAAATAAATGAAGATTTATTTGTTAAAAATAAAGCTTTTATATATTTTTATTCTATATATTATTTTTATGATTATTATTTAAAAGAATAAAATTTTATATTAAAGTTATAATATAAAATTAGTTTATCAGTTCTTTATAAGTTTCCCACCAACTATCATAAATCTCTAAAGTTTTAGGGCTTATTTTAAGCTCTAAACTCTTATACTTTTCACACCCCATTTCATCCCAAATTTTTTTTATTACATAAGTAATATTTATCATTCTCTTTCTAAAATATTGTTTGTTAATATTTTCCATAGTGTAATTATCTATTTTTAATAGTCTGTTGTAAAGTTCACATGTTTGTTCATAAGTAAGATTTATTAGTTTAGAAATCTTATTAACCTTTTTATCATAGTAATACTTCCTGTGATAAATACTCTTTTTTCTATAATGTACCCTATCATAATCTTTCAAGTCGTAAAATCCTAATACATGTCCGTTTACTGTTCCACATTCATAACATATTTTTTGACCAAAATCAATGAAAAAAGATTCTGTATTTTTACAGCCTAAACATGAAGCTACTTTTGACTTCTTAACCCCCTCACTTTCTTCTACTTTATAATTATGTAAAATATTGAGATATTTTTTTATTTCTTCTTCTGTATATGGCATTTATTATTTCTACTTATTATATCTTAAATCTAATATTTTTCTCTAATAGCTAGAGTATGTATTTGGTCATTTAACACATGTCTCTTATCATCTTGATTACTTAGAGCTACTTTGTTAACCTCTTTTGAATACAGATCATGATTTTCACTTCTTATTATTTTCATCTTTCTCATTTCTTTTTCACCAGAAAATAAACATCTAACATAATCATCAAATATTAATGACTTTTTTACCACATTTTTTTTTATTCCTTTACACTTCTTTAATTCTTTTTCACCCTCAACTTTATAGCTGTATAATTTAGGCCTTAATCCAACAAAATGAGTTATCTGTTTTCCTGATGCTTCATCCTTAAACTTACCAATCACTTTTTTGTTAACTCCTGTAGTTATTCCAGAAGGATGATCTGATGGATAATCGCTAGTATCAAATTTATTTTTTATATCATAACATATATCTTCGTAAAAATCTTTTGTTTTAATCTCATACATTAGACTGTCAGTATCTGTAAACAACAATTCAGCTTTTTTTCCATATTTATCTTTGATATAATTATAATGAAAATCAAACATTAGAGTTTTTGATAAGTCTAAAATTGCTTGACCAACATATACTGGTTTATTAAAATACACTTCTGTCCTTTTCATATGAATAGCAATAAGATTTCGATCAAATATTGTACATCTATCAAAGTTTGGACGACTTGATAGTTTTAGTGCTTTTTTACGATCATCAACAAGTACTATATTTTGACGCTTTCTAATATTTTCTATTGTTTTACCAAAAACTGAATTGTTCATTAGTTTAAAAAAGTCTTTCTCAAAATTGTTTGCAGCACATTTTCGAAGTTCTGTATTTTTTCTTATATATGGTTCCATCCAAGGAGACTGATAAAATGATATTCCTCTGTGAACAGTAGTAATCTTCATACCCAACTCAAGACATTGTCTAAGAGCTCTGTAATGAATAACATAATTTTTTCTTGGTTTAAAATGACATAATAGTTTTTCAACTCCATTAACCTTCATTAATTCAGGTGCAAGAGGATAATCATTATGAAGATCCCATAAGTTTGTTGGATACTCCAAATCAACTTCAAAAATATATCCATTCTTACCAGTATTTGCCATACTATCATTTGTTTTTTCTAAAATTTCCATTACCTTTTCTTTTGTAATATTTTTCATCATTTTAAAACCATGTGTTGGTAAATTCTGAGACATAGCCCAACCATAAAGATTGTTTGCGTCCAAATATTGTATAAATGATGATTTCTTTTCAGGATTATAATTTTCCATATATTTATTATTTGCTTCTGCATATCTTTTTGATATATGTGTTATTCCTCCACGAATACCTCTCTCAAACATCATTAACATATCGTAATCGTGTAATAACTCTAAACGTTGTTTTGTTGTTTTTAGACATGCATCCCAAGCTAGTCCTGGAGATGTGAAGTAATGAGCTGGATCTAACTTGTAATGTTTAAGACAAGTTTTCCTAAATTTTTCAAACACATCTGCCAAAAGCATTACATCAGATTTTAAGTAAAGATCGTGATAGTCTCTTATTGTTTTACACCCAAATGTATTCCAGACTTTAATCGCATGTTGATAATCTTCATCACTTATATCTTCATCATATAGTTTTGAATAGAACCCCTGTTTTGGTGGAATTTGTGTTTCTGATAGTTTTTCAATTGATGATACATAATCATAAGGATAAACTCCTTTACGAGTTAGTAATGAAGTATTATGCTTAAACGCATGTTTTGTAATATGAAAATCATCTTGGTTTAAATTTGAAACAAGATTGGCTAGTGATGTTTGAAGAAATTTGAATGAGTCAACAAATCTGATCTCAAATTTTATTGCTTTAATATCACCATGAATATCTTTATACTCTCCAACTTTAATAGATTTAGAAAATGAAAGATATTTTTCTTCAGTAGATGGAATACAACTAAGATCACCATCTATTTTAGCAAGTTGTTTAATAAATAGATGTGCATCATAACCCTGAAGATTGTGAAATATAACTGGTAATATTCTTGGTTTTTTACACATAAGATTACATTTGTTATGTGCTACACCACGGTACTTACCTGTAAAATGGCAATGATCTCTAACTCTATCTTTATCTAATTCACCACCACAAATATGACAATTAACCGCATTATTAAAATCTTTATTTGATTTTTCACTCATTAGTAAAGGTTTTGGTTTACGATAAAAATCTTGATATATCCCTTTAGTCATTTCTGTAAGTTTTTCTACAAATATTTTAGCAATATCTTCATCATCTGATTGTTTTGTATAAATGATTGGTTTAATTCTTTTATTAACAATACCCTTTGTATAAAAACAAAATCCTGATGGTTCGTGTTTTTGATAGTTATAGTTGTAAGAATCTTTAGGATTGGGGGAACAGCTATTCATTGGTTTAGTAAAACATTCAAAATCTGCATATACAACAAAAGGAATAGGAAGTTGTCTATCATAATTAGTAAAATGTAAAATTTTGTTTTTTTCTGGCATTTTTACAAATGCTGTTTTATTACTAGAACAATATTTGATGTGTTTATCTAATAATTCTGGTTTTGTAAAATGACAAAAACATCTCTTACAAATTTGTATTGGTTCATCTGTTCTTGTAGTAATTTGACTACGTATAAAACGGGAAAAGTTTTTAATTAATGAATAATGAAATTTACCATCTTCTTCATACAAAAATAAATCAATAGTATTTTTACAATCTTTCTCAGCCATTCTCAAAGGATAAATAGTCTGTCCATTGTTTGAAAAAACATTTATTCCTGGAATATTTGGATTAAGTTTTTCAAATTTGTTAATGTCTTTTACTTTCATTGGAAATGTAATTCCTTTAGTGATAAGATCATTCTCATACTTTTTTAAATCTGTAAATCTACAATCATTCTTTTCTCTTGGATGAAGATAACGAAGTACTGACCAAATAAAACATTTATCATCTTTATTTCGAATACTAACAATTGCCTTTTTTCTCATAATCCAATCTGGAAGAGGAATATAAGAAGAACCCTTTATTGGTTTTAATTGAGTTGTATGAATTTCTAGTTGAATAATTTCTTTAAAATACCACCCACTTCCATTTGCTTGATAAATAGTTACTTTTTCATCAATTTGTATCATACTTTTTTTTAATATATCTTTTACATCAGTTGATATAAAATTATTAAAAGTACTAGAATTAAAATATGCTTTATCTTGAACTTTAAAAGTTAAACTACTATCTTTTCCCCTTTCTTTTTTTTCCATAATACAAACTAAAACAAACCTTACTTTAGTATTACGATGATTTCTAAGAAATTTTTTAATAATATGTTTTTTATTTATAAAGAATTGATAAGGTAAAATATCTGGTTTCCCCTTGATAATATATTTTTTAGCAAATTCATTTAGAGCTGATTTTTCAATTTCAATTCCTTGTTCATGCTCATTTATAGCTCTCTCAAGAGCTTTTCGTAAATAGTCCGGAGTATCTTTAGGAATTTTTTTATTTTTTATACATTCCTCAAAATAATCCTCAAATGATTTTATCCTTTTAGAATGAGTTTTTTTAACAACTTTGGGTTTCTTATCAACTTTGGGTTTTGTATTAACTTTTCTTTGTTTAACTTTTTCTCTAAACTCTGTCAATTTTCTATATTTTTCAATCAATCTTCTCTTTTTTTGTAATTCCTTATAATCTTTCCTAAGATCTTTTTTTTCTTGTGATACAATCTTTTTTAATTCGTCCAAAGACAAACTCTGAAGTTGTTTATCGGTAAAAATTTGTTGAGACATTGCTTACTATGTTATTATTTTATTTTTTTATTTCTTTAATTCAATTTTTATTTTTCTGCTTCAATATCAATATCACTACTTTATTATACAGTAGTTAGTAATTGCTGACATCTCTCTCACTCACTTTTATTTCTAGATCTTCGAGCAATGTGAGCGACTACTTGAGAACGAATGGAGCAATACGAATAAGTTGAGCGAACTGAATGAACTGAATGAAAATGAGTGAGCGAAGCGAACGAATTTGAATGAAGTGAATGAAGTGAGATTAACGAATGAGTTTTGTGAAATGAGTGAACAAGAGAGCGATGTTGCGAGATGAGGTAGAAATAAAAGTGAGTGAGAGAGATGGCAGCAATTACTAACTACTCAAATGAAACCTTATCTGTAGCAGGTTTACGTGACTGCATATTTGTTTATGTTTTACCAAGAGCCGTAATAGGACAGAGAGGGACTCTCCCAGTTACGCCTTTGGGATATCTTAATTTCAAAAAAGTTATTTTTAGAACTATGCGGACCATGCGGAAACAGTGTCCCCTTCTGTGTTGAAGTTTTAAGCAGTTTCTATGGTAGGTTCTTTGTTGAAGAAGGCCAATTTATCAACTCCACATCGTCTCTCCACTTGTGCCGCCATTTTTTTTATTTGTTGACGCCGCCTCGCTTTGGCGCGCTGAATCGTGAAAGCGAGTCTTCCGGAAGTCAATCAGTTTACCGGCAACTGTTTCCGCGTGGTCCGCATAGTTCTAAAAATAACTTTGTTGAAATTAAGATATCCCGGCCAACGCCCTGATAGTCCCTCTCTGTCCTATTATCGCTCTTGGTTTTACTGATCTTAGTTCAGTGACTAGTCCGTCAATGAAATCCAATAGTTTGACCATTGAAATTAAAACCTCTTCAGTAGCGTGTTCACATGAAACTAGCTATTTCGCATGTAGTTCTAGCTATTGGTCTCTGGACCAAATTAGATGATGTGACTATCAAAATCGAACCTTTCTAGATGTACGTTCACATGTATAGTTTATGTTTCGCGCGGTTTTAAATTTGGAATTTTTTGAGGAAAACCTACATGTGTGACTATCCAACAAATTAAACCTCTTCATCAGTACTACGTCATATGCATGATGCTATTTACGGTGAAATTTTTAAATGAAATCTCTTCAGCAATAGCTCGTTCGCGAAAAATAGCCATATTAATGACAACTTAAATTAATTTGTGTGTGAAAGAAAAACAGTCTAGACGGGGAAAAGAATCCTTCTGCTAATGTAATCAGCAGAAACACAAAATAAAATGGATGAAGTAGGAAATAAAATGTAAGTTAAAAACTCTTTTTAAGAAAGACATAGATATAGATGCAAAATGATATAGATATAGATGTAAAATGATTAAAAATGATTAAATGACTAAAAATTGCAAAGACGGCAGTTGTGGCGTTCATTTTTTAAGAGCCTACAAGCACGTTTACGTGGCGCTAATGATAGATTGGCCCCAGAATTTACCTGAGAGTTTCAGCTCGAGCGCTTTCCGTAAGTTACCGTAACGGAACGAGGTAGAACAAAGTCTGACCGTCGCAGGTTATAAGGAGGTGGTTGCCGCGGGGTTGCGTAGAAATCGCGAACCAATTGGGGACGAAGTCAGTTTTTCACTTTATACATCAAGATACGTATATCTTATAACCGTCCGTTATTTTGTTGTTGTTTTTGTTGATTGTTTGTTTTTATTGTGGGAAGATTTTCTGTGGTAAAGCTTCGTATGTTTGTCGTTAAATACGGCTCTCAGTCTTTCCTTTTAAGTATTTTTTTAACCAACGTGTGTTACTTACCCAACAAAAATGCCAAACCAGAATCGGACTGATTATATTCATGTGCATGATTTGGCCATTGTCGGGAGTACCGCCCACCCGACCCCCAGGGCTCCCCCCACTAAGTAGCCTGCGAGTCAAAGACCGCGCGTTAAATGGTGCAAACAAAAGAGCGGGAAGGGGGTGGGGAAGAAGAAGGAATCCTTTCTTCCCCTCCCCCTCCCCCCTCTTTCATTTTTTGGTTCTCGTTACATTTCTCGCGCGGTTAAAACCGAAAATCTTCCACGGTCTTTTTTTGCCCCGAAACCAAACGGAAACGCTTGCTACGCAGGCTACCGCCTAAGACTTGACAAAGCCTGTATCAGAATCGCTTTTCAGTAGCTTTCAGTGATAGGAAACGAACAGTTCCTTGCCGAACAGAGTCAAAATCTGTAAATGACAATTTTAGTGACTGAGTCTGAGTCTGATAGTGGTTCAGATCTACTGAATAGTACATAAAGACGTGAAACACTGTTTACTCTGTTTACAGACCTGTGAAAAAATTGGCCAAAGTATCTGATAACGATACCGTTTATTAGCTCTGTAGGTAATTATAACTAAATTTTAAATTAATATTTTGGCCATAATTGCGCGTCTGTGAATAAACTTGAATCTTTATTTTATTTCATCGCAAGAATTCAGCTCCGGCTTATGGGCTCCTGTGAGAATCTAATGTACTGAAAATTTAAGTACCTAAGCAAAAGCAAACGTTAAACATTCTTCTAAATAGCCTGACATAAAAAAAGGACCAACGTAAGCGAAACTAGAACTGTATGGAAATTCCAACTGGAAAGTTTCCGTTTTCCAGTCTATTCCATTCCACGTACGTAAACCATCGAATGGGTTCTGACACTGTTCTGAAGGCTTTTAACGGATTCCGGCGCGGCAGCAACGCAAAAAAAGTTGGTTGAGACTGGAGGGCATTATGCTCCTACCGAACGGTCATGAACTTACTATAAAAAGAACGGACCCTCTCCATTTATAAATCAATCAGAAGAATAGGATACGTTTTATTCCGTTAACCTACAGTAATTATATTCGGCTACACCCACTGAGGAGTAGAAGAAAATTAAGAGAACGACAGAAACTAGGATAGCGGAGACCCATGACAAACAAAAAAAAAAAAAGCTAAAAAGCCAAGAAGAGAACCAGAGAAGTTAGATAGAGAACTAACCTGATATCAGGCTATATTTTCTCATTCGCTTGGGAATCGAAATTCCGGCCAATGGAGGGGATTTAAAGCAGCTGTGTCACGAAATTCAGCCAAATTAGGAAATTACAAAATGCCCGTTAAATTAAGAGAAACATAAAAATAACCGCTTAAAACTTTAAAGGAAGGTTAAAATTACATAACAGAAAGAACAGATGCCGCGGATGGGCAAAACTGAAGAAGATTGAAACGGATTAAAATAAGGGTTTTTGAAAACTGTTCAGCCTAACAGTTTTTCAAAGTTGATCCCTGCTGCTTGAACCTTCAAAAATAATGTTCAGGAGACATATTTGTTTGTCTCGGATCTCTGATTTTGTCATTTACCTGTAATTTCTTTGCCTTTATGTTCCATAGCGATTGAGGGCGAGTAATTGGCAAAATTAAACAAAATGAACTGGACTTCCTTGACACAGCCCCTTTAATAGTGATTAGGGAGCTTAAGCAGCTTTTATGAGCGACGGACGTCAATAGGAAGTGGACTTTTTGCATCGTGAGGCCGTAGCTTGGTTGAATCTCTTGGGTAAACCGTCCTTATAAAAGAAAAGAAACTCAGCAATACAAATTTGTTGGCGTCAAGGCATATCAAAAGGGAGAAGGCCTCACTTCCGGTTGACGTGCGTCGCTTAAAGACGTCTTGGCTTGACCAATGGCTGAGCGGCAAATTGGGCACCGGAAGTCGAGTTTAGTCCTTTTCGCGCGCTTTCCCGTCTTCAAATGACGTTCCCGTTCTGTTGCTAAATCAGCGGCAGGACTATAGTTCAGTCGATGGAGCACTCGACTGCAGAGCGGGAGGTAGTGGGGTTCGATTCCTGGGACCGACCGGGACCGGACAGATACTCTTAGTGAGAAATGAGAAATGGCTCGAGGTAATGCCTTTGCCTTACAATGGCCAGACTTTCGCGTGGCTCGGATGACCACGTAAATTGGTGGTCCCACCTCCAGTATTTTAGTAATTTCGTGCTCATTACATTGACACTCAAATAAAGTCAACTTTTCATTTATTTAATTTTTTTTTGCTGATCTTAGGTAACCTGCATAACAGCGTTTTTTTTTCGGGTTTTTCAGCCGTAGCGCGTCTGGCGCTCCTCGCTCGCCTGAAAAACCCGAAAAAATAACGCCTGTTTTGCCGGCTAGATCTTAAGTATAACCAACGAAATAGGAAAACGAGGACGACAAGAGAGCCAAGGGCCGGGTTCAAGACGTGATCCGAAGTTTCGTTATCTTCGACGTATCCTTAACATTCTCCGAGGTTTTATGGCAAGGAGAAGGTTTTCCGTCTATAACTAACGTTATGGCAAATGAAAAAAGACGGAAAGTCGGCAGTTTCGGTGGCAAGAAGTTCAAAAATTTACAACGCGACAGACAAGACGATAATGGACTTATTCAGTCAATTCCAGTTGCGCCCAGACCACCCCCCCCCCCCGGCCTTGGAAGGCAAATTCCCGGGGGTGGGGACTCTTGAGCTGTCAAATCCCCGGGATGGGGGGGGGGGGGGGAAAGAGGGCAAATGCACCGACCTCCGTCAACACTGCAACATTTTTCATTGAGCGCACAGTCGAATAGTGCCGTTTTAAACATTTTAATTAAGGTGCGATTTGTTATTTCAAGTGACGTCTTCCTTTGTAATAGCGCTAGGATTCTAATTGAGACTTCACGCCGCGACGACATGCACCAGTTTATGTAACAGTCAATTCCAGCTGCGCCCAGTCCCGCCCCCCGGACTACTGCAGGGCATTTGCCCGCCTTTTCAGGTCCGGGGGTGGGGCATTTGCAAATTTTGCGCTTCCTGGAGGCAGAGCATTCTTTGCCAACCCCCGGCTATTCCCGAGCTTTTGACACGCACTCGGTTTCCTATCACAATATGACAACACAGAGGAGATTACTAGGACAAAAGCAGATTGGCTCATCAAACAGGAGGTTGTAAAGGCATTTTCTCGATTATATGCATGCATTTCTTCACTGCTTATCAAGCCAGAATTACATAGCGAAACTCGGGAGCTATCGACGTGAATCAACGTTTTTTGGTTAGTGAATCAAATTTCTGTTGATATTATTTGAAAAAGACCCTTTCATATTTATAACCTATTCATAACATATAACTTTACAGCGCTCTATTAATTTTAATGTCAATAATTTTTATTATATCAATACTAAAACCATATAATATGGTTTTCATGAACATGTTCCTTAATCACCATAAAAGATAAAAAATGACCACTTTTAAAAACTATTTCACATATTTTTTAATGAATTTGAGAACAAAACTCAGTGAGAGTGAAAAAATGTCAACATCAGTTTACAAAGTACGTTGTCCTTCTAACCCTAGTTGTTCAAATGGTGGATAACGATATCCACCGGATAAATCTTTATACAATGGATAACCCAACTGGTTTCCCTATTACTTATCCTCTGGAGAGCGATTTATGCGATGGACAACGCTATTCAACGTTTAAACAACCGGGCCCTGAACTAAAACAACAAACGCAGAACTCTTAAAATAGAGCACGCGATACACAAACATTAGTGACAAAATTACTGATAATTCTGACTTCCACAGGGAGCAATTCCAAATTAAACAAACTGTATTTAAAAACACTAAAACGTGTTATGTTAACCTTTCCTGCGGCCACTCTGGATGTCATGGGCTTGAGTTACTCAGTGTATGATTATGTTCAGTGTACCAACTGTAGTGTGGAGAAAGTTCCACAGTGAGACTAAGAGAATGAAGCTTATTGCGATTCTTGTACTGTATGTTATGCTGTAAAAATTGGTTCGACCTTTTGGAACGTGTTTTTTTGTCTTTTTGGAATGTGCGTGTGCGTTGTGTAATTCTTTTTATTTTTATCTTATTTAATTCTCTTATTTTATGTCCGCTTCTTTAGAATAGGTGCTTAGTTTTGCTGTAGTTTCTTTATCAAGTAAATTGTAAATATCCGAAAACGTTCCGACGAATAAGGGAAAATGATTGGACGAAAATTTTGTCCGACATTTTTTCCATTCGAATATCTGTCATCAGTATGTTTTCGTAATCTGCAATTGTATTACAAATATTTGTGAACCGTTCTAGGTGATTTTGGGATGTATTTATTACAATGACTTGAGTTTTGGTTATGAAATGCGTGCATTTGCTTTTAGCGAGTATGTCAGCCAGTCAGAACTAAAACTGGTTGAACGGCATTGGAATGATAGTAAAATTTACTAACAGAGGAGTTAAAGCTGCTTCAACAATCTGCAATTGTATTACAAATATTTAGGAACCGTTCTAGGTGATTTTGTGATATATTTATTACAATTACTTGAGTTTTGGCTGTAGGTCCAAGTCGTCCACAAGGTGTTTGCGTGGAAGCTTCTTCATCTACAACCATTGATGTAAAGTGGAGAGCACCAGCAAAACCAAATGGAATCATACAGAACTATTTGATTGAATACGGGAAAGGCACTGATCAGCAAACCACCGAGAAAGTCGTTACAAACCGCACATTTCAATTCACCTTAACTGGCTTAGACGAATTTACAACTTATTACATCAAAGTCAGGGGAAAAACAAGTGTCAGAGGGGATGCTTCAGGAGTATTAAATGCTACAACGTTTGAGGAACGTAAGTATTGTTATTTATTTATTTATTCTTTTTGAATAGTCGGGTTTCATGGTTATGCGTATTGTTTAAGAACTGGAGCGACCGTAATCCGAGTTTTTCACACACATGTGCAGATGCAGCTGTAAAACGCATTTAAAAGAGACTTCCCTAAAAATCTCGGTAGCATAGCGTTTCTATGGCGCTTGATTAAGCAAATCCGGCAGCTAAGGCGATAGTGCACCAGTCTACTGTGGCAGTTTTGAATCCTACCCGTTCTGCAGTATGACATCAGTCTACGTACTACCGTCAGCCGGCTCTTCATTTTTTCGTTTCCGCATTCAAATGGGGCATGTGAACCAAAATGTTGCTGTTGTTGGGAATGTTGGGATTTTCAACACACTCAACCACTATGCTATAAGATTGCAAGAGACTTAAAGAAGGTCAGGTGTTTGATAACAGTGCTACGACAACTAGTTGTTTACACCCCTGCAATTTATTTATTTTCTTTCTGCATTTCTACAGGTCCTGGTGCCCCAACAAAATTTAATGGCACAGTCTTATCGGACAAAGAAATTCTCATTACATGGGAAGAACCTGTTAATGCCAATGGAGTCATAAGATCTTACCATATCAGAGTTTATGACACTAAATCTGGGCGAGAGGCTTTTAACAAAATCGTAACTAAGGAAGGCAATAATGGACAGAGCCTACTCGTATCCAACCTTAAACCATATACAAACTTTACCTTCACGATACAAGCCAAAACCATTGAGCCAGGAGAGATGGTTTACTTCACAGCAAAGACATTAGAAGGAGGTACATCTGTTTTTGTACAGCAACTTATTTTGCAATGCTTCTTTCTTCTTCTTTATTTGATTTGAAGGCTTGTTTGTTTATGAAAGTCAATATTCTATTTTTTTTTTACTCCTTTTCAAGACCTGCGCAAGTTTAAAAAAAAACAACACTTTTTTAAAAATCTTCTGGTGGAACCGAGATTCTTAAATAAACCTGCATGTAGCAGAATAAAACTATTACATCAAATTGTTATTTGTGAATTTTCTTTATTCTGTAGTGCCAGGTAAGCCGGCGGATATCAGGGCCAAGTTAGAGGAAGATAATATCAAAGTGTATTGGGAAGAACCAGTTAATCCCAATGGGAAAATCGCAAAATACAATGTAAGTGGACGATGTGTGTAAATGTTAAATATCTGTTTAACTGTCTCCCAAACTGACCCCGAATCAGCTCCTCATAATTTTCATGGGCTTATCTTAAGATGCATATGTGTCTCAGTACCCCTTTAGGAAGCCGTAGCTCTTCAGATAAGGGAACGTCCTGGTGGCAATGCAGTTTTCACCAAAAACGAAATCGGGGTCGTAATCGGAAGCGTGAGCCTTGTAATCTGAGGCGATCTTTGATTCAGAATCTGCTTTAATGTCTCTTTTCCTTACAATCTATAGAAAATAAGATTGCGAAGTCACAAGGAGAAACTGAAGAATAAAAGTAATCGCGACGCTTGAGGACGAGAATTAAGATTTTTTTTTTCTGCCTCTCACCTCATTCTAACCCTGACAATCTGCTTTTTTGAGGATTACTGTTAAAGCGACTGTCAATGATAAATGATAAACGAATTTCGCCGAAAGAAGATGGAAACATTCCGTGAGCTTATGAATTCGCTTATGACTCCATTTTTCTGATTTTCACCACTGAGTAATCGTGTAAGCGCTCTTCCTTCTCGCTCACTAGTTAAAGCCAGCAGCTCTGACACGTCTACCACGTGCACGCTTCAAGCCTCTATAAGCTGTCCTGAGGATATAGATATTGCTGTCATAAAAACTAATTTAACTACTCAGCAATTTGTTTACAATTAAAATTTCATTAAGTATCCTCGGTTACAAATTTAAGTATGACAATGTCACTGCCGGGGAAGAGGAGAAGGTGTTGCTGAGGCCCTACAAACTCAAACTGACCCTTGATGAAGGCAGTAAGCGCATGATCTACCTGTATGATTTATTATAGGTTCTCGGAGACCTAAATAGAAGAGGGGTTCCAGTTCATCTAGTTCCAATGTATTGAATTTCTGCTTGCGTCAAACTTTGAGAAGATTGAATAAACAATTTTAATTGTTTATTCAAAAATAGCTAGACGTCTTGGTCAAGAAAAGAGGCTTTGAAATTGCAGTCCAACAATTTACTTCTCGATCTGGTTTAAAGCAACACGCGTCTTTAATAATTAGGACTATAAGGCTGGTTTTCACTAGCGACGGAGTCGGAGTCGGATTTGGAAGCAGAAGCGGAAGGATAAAAAATCAGAATGCACGTTCCCTGACGCTTTGTGATTATTTTAGGTTTTCCGCTTCTGCTTCCGACTCCGACAATCTGGTTTTCACTAGATCATAAGCGGAACGTAAGCGACGGAGTCGTACGCGGTATCGGAATGCTATTTTCACTAGATCATAAGCGCTACGCTTCTGATTACGATTCTGACTCCGACTCCGTCGCTAGTGAAAACCAGTCGAAAGTTTTTTAGCTTGCTTAACCTGACATTGCTATAAAGTCTTGATCCGTAAGTGAAGTGTACCTCGAATTTTTACCATCATGCAAACGATACTATTAATTCTAAGATGAGACCTCTGAGAACGTTTTTCAAATTTTATGTAAAACATGCAGGTAGAAAGTGATCTTATATTATGCTTTGTTTACCCTTTTCTGTTTAGGTGTATTTCAAGGGAAGAAGAGTTTATAAAAACTCTTTCAAAGATGATTTACTGCTGGTGGAATCTAAAGCGTCTCGGAATACGTCTATCGAGGAGGACAAATTGAAGCCTGGCACAAAATACACTATACATGTCACGGCGTTTACTGAGAGGGGAGAAGGTGCGCCAAGTGACACTGTTATAGTGAGCACACTGGCAAAAGGTAATAGTCAACACCATCGTTCTAGACCTGATTGGTTTAAAAAGTTTAGGTTACTAGCTTATCCTGAGCTAGTTTACAGCCACTCCACTCAAATAATTTGAACCAAATAATCTAAACAAAACATAACAGGATTAAAAACCCCAACTGGAAGGAGGAAAACAGTTGGTTATTTACAAGAGTTGCCGCGGATTTGAACTCGGGAAAACCGAGAACAAATCCAGCTAGCCTGTTCCAGGCGTTCAGATAGTGGGGAGCGGTGCGAAGTAAAGAGGAGCGCGAAAAACTCTCCCCAGTCCCCCTCTACTTTTCATCGCTTTCTTTACTTCGCACCGCTCTCCACTATCTGAACGCTTGGAACAGGCTAAAATCCAGCAAGTGACCATAGCAGGATTCGAACCCGGGACCGCCAGATTGCTAGTCCAACGCGCTGACCATTCGGCCACGCTGTCTCCTCCCGTTTAATGATTGGCTTTGCATTACAATCAGCGTGGTTTGGCTGCAGAGCCTCCAGTGTCACGGCCTCCGCTGATGTCTCATCCCCACAAGAGACATCTCCAGTTACTGCAATCAGCTGCACCTGCTATCAATGAGTCAGGAGCTATCTTTGCGGAAATCGGGGCCTTCCTGAACACATCTTTGTTAAGTATGGTAGCATTGGACGACCTAGTCGTCTTGGTCGATGAAAAGAAGAGCAGTCTTCATTTCGAGTACTGGTGGGCATAAGATTTAAAAAAAGCTTTCTCTTTCGTCCTTGAGACGTTTTCAGTGACATGATAATTCTTGCTATGAAAAGCTTAAATGCCCTTTGTGAAAATCATAAGGTCGTAAACTAGCAATTTTACCCCTGTTATCAGCTATGCTACGCTTATACTTATACTAGAGTTAGTATCATATATTTTAATTTTCGCTTGGAATATATTTTTCCTGCAGCTCCATCCGCACCTCCACCCCCACAGGTTCTCCATGGTCGTGACGTCACATCTAGTACAATAACGATCTATTTGTCGTCATCTCCAGATAATAATGGCAGAGTAGTGTGAGTCCATATCAGTAATGATAAAATGAAAATATGACATTAAAATCAATTACAACAAAATAGTTTTTAATGAAGGACAAATTAAATTTAGAACATATAAATTTGCTATTTTGCACTTGTCTAAAACCCCCAATTAAATAAAAACTTCGCTTAAGCCCGTGCAAACGGACGCAACATTACTGGATGTTAGATGTTGGATCCGTTTGTGCACCGTGTTCCATGTTGTTGCATGTTGTTGTGAGTAGTTATATTAAGCAAAGTTTAAAACTGGTCAAACTTTTAAGCCAACGACTACCAACATTCTTTGGTTCCGTGATCGCCAAAGCGTAGCACAACAATGTTGGATCCGTTGCACAGATCTTCGAACATTTTTGGGACCACGCACGCACATTACGCATGGTCTAGAAAGTCTTATGGGTTGTATCCTTCCCACGCTGCGCTGCAAGTTCAGAACATTGTTGGGAGTCCCTTTCATGCGATATAAGATTATGACTTTAAGCATTCTTTTGGGTCTGAAAGTTTGCGTCGGGCCAAATAATACGCAGTATAATGAATGCTAAAGATACAGTTGTTCACGCCTGCCGCTGTCGGGTGATATGAAAGTGCGCATGCGTTTGTTCCCGGTCATACCGGAGAGGTCTTTGTTATACTTATCCGGTCCTATGAAAGTAAATTTCCACTCATCCACTTGTTCCTACAAATATTTATTACCGTACCTGGAGTCATAACAGGAACCTTTTCTGGAATCAGTCAACATCCAAGCAAACCTTTCTTATTGCTTCTTTCTACAGTGCACATGAGGTTGTAGTAGAAAAGATCGAAATAGTCAGCAGTTGTTTAACATCCTCTTTGCCAGACAATATCCTTGGCTACAAAGAGGCAATGGCCAATGGGGATCGATATTATATTGCCGCCAGATTTGAGCGAGATAAAGAACAGGTTCCTAGAAAATTTGTTGTTAGCGATGGAGAAATTTATGGTGGCTATCTGAACGCTCCACTGGAACCTTCATGTAAGACAGTTTACAAAGCTTATGTTAGAGCAGCAACTGAAGTTAAAGGGGTAAGAGAACACTCGTAACAATTCCCCCTGCTCCCTTCATCCAATTACCTGTCCTGTCGTATCTATGGGGTAACTTTATTGACACTGCTGAGGCATGCAGAAGAACTAGTAAAATTCTGCCATTTTTTATAACTAATTTCAAAAACCTTTATGGCCGATAATGACTCGTTATTGGGCAAGTTGTTTATAGTGCATTTACTTGCCGTGGGTGCGGAAAAAAGGAAGAATGATAAAATTGCTTTTTTCTATTTAAATGACTACAACACTATCCAGATAGCAGAGATGTAAGGGTTGCGAGTTTCTCAGTGGATAGGGATTTAATGAATATATCAACGTTTTCGTCTTAGTAGCCTCCTGAAAAGAGCGTGTTGGTTACCGAAGGCTTGTGAAATGAGAAATTGAGATTGTAATGCTCATAACTGAGCAAAAGTGTTCTTTAGACCAATAGTAAAGATGATAAGTACTCAAGTGCAAACTGCGAACAAGACATACCCCCCCCCCCCCAAAAAAAAAAAAAAAAAAAAAACTGACACTGTGCCACCACTGGATATGTTCTTTTAAACTTGTAACTGACATTACCGCTTAATCAGTTTTTGTCTCTTTGGTGTGTCTTATTTTATGAACTTTCTGTAGATGGAAATGTTTATGCTTGTTGCTTAGAATAAGTCAGTGTCACCAACTGTCTCCTAACGCCTTTTTGGGGGGTTGGGGTGGGGGTCGTTGCAGAAATGGGTTTACGGGGAGCCTGCTGCAGTCATCCTTCCTTTCTCAACCACTGGTAAGTATGTGTAACAGTGCCTTAGAATCCAAAGGCGTATCGGTGTTCTGCCTGCGTGGCACTCTCCCTCCCCTTTAGACGCACCTTAGCCACTCGGGCTATACGTTATCTAGAAATTATTGGATGAGGCTGCTGGTTATGATCTAAAGAATTATGCACATCGAATAGCGTATCATCTGCTGAGTCGCAAAGGCCAATGGAGGCGCGTGGATAACACAGAAATCAAGAGAGATCTACATAATTCTTCTGATCATGCGAAAGCCAAATCCAATTATGGTTTTATTATTCATTCAAAATAATTCCTAGTTTAAAAACAAGCTGAAACATGCTAACCTCGATAGATGTTAAATTACCGTCCTTTGCCTTCTGTTCCTCGCCAATTTTAGAATAATTATGATGGTGTATTTTGCGCAGCAAATAATTGCGGATGCCATCATATTTTTACTGTTGTTGCCATAAGGCAGTAGTTCGGCTAACCTGTTTAAGAAATTTTCTCGAAAGGAAGTTAATTGCAACTTCAAATCTTTATATAAAGTGCCGTACAAGTGCGAAAAGAAAAGTACGCAGTTATTTTCCTGGATTTTTTAGCAGGTGCCGTATGAAAATGGACGACATAATTGGCTTTCATGCCCAGCTGACTGGTCTGGGTATATAGTTTTTCTGATAGTAGTAGCAGGAGATAGTATTTTTCTCCGTTCTGGTGAGCTTGGAATGTTCTTTTTTTCATTGGTGCAGTCACACAAAAAATTAAGAATAATCAACAAGAAAGTTACTTCTGGTTTCGATTTACATTTTTCAACTTCACTGTCAAAACTAGATAGACGCGCTGAAACTTTATTTGTAAGCTTCTCTATAATAAACCGTTACGTTTTATTTTTAACATTTAAGACACCGATGAAGTACAGCAGAGCTCAGCCTGTTTAAGTTGCTGGAAGGTAGCAGTTTTGGTAGAAGGAGTCTCGGTTGCTTTTTTAGCTGTCACTGTTGGGATTTTAGTGGTAGAAGGACGCACCAAACGTATCAGAAAAGGTAGATAAATAACCGAAAAATGCTTTATTTAAGTTTTTATTAGCCAACTCAGATTTTAGCATATCGTACGTAACACTAAATTTGATCATCAACATTCAAACCCTCTGATTCGATTAAGTAGGCAATGAATAAAGTGCACGTAAAGTGTAAGTGCAGGCATTGTATGCGTTAATGCGAGGTTTTACCCTTTTCGCACTGTGACCCTAGCGGCAGTGTCAGACCATAAAACATTGAAGAAACTACGATAAAATTTTAATTGGTTATACAGGAAGAAGCTAAATCCGATTCTTTCTACTACTTGATAAGATGTTAATGAACACTGATGGATGCTAAAATAAAATTTCGTCTCACGCTACATCTACCATGTTTATTTACAAGTGAAGTCTATTTGGTGTTCTGCCATGATTCATAAAAGGAACTCATCACAATTATTCCTTTGATTTAAACGTCGATACCGTAACTCACCGAGAACGATTGATTTCCTTTTTTTCCGTTTAAAAATGTTCTGGGCCCGAACATTTCTTTAAGCTAAAGAAAATTCTTCTGTTCTTTCTATTTTAAAACTATAAGCTTTTAGGTTGCACTGAAGAGATTCAACCGGGGCTCGTTAATATGTCTTCGTTGAAATTGTGTTTGCACGCTGAGAATAACAATTATCATAACTGGAATGAAAGGGATTTGAGAACATTGACAAGAAAAGACTTCTTATTGGTTACTGCTATATTCACCGACGGAAGTTAGCGTAGAACATAGCCTGCGAACTAATAATCTTAATCTTTTTTTTATTTTTCCTCTTTCTGCTGTCTTTCTTTTTTCAGCAGCTGCAATTAGGGATAAAACTACTGAAAGGTACAGCTCCTGCCAAAGTACAGTCCCGGGGGCAAATTTAACAAAATTTTTAAAAATGTAATTTACAATTGTGGCCGCTAGTACAACTGCAAATTACGCTTGTAAAAGTTTTATTAAATTGACCCCCGCAAGAACTTCATAGTTGTCAGAACAACAATTAAGTGCAAAATATCTGTATGTCCATTTACACCGACAAAACATCCTTCAAAAAACGGACTTCAAAATCCAAAACGAACCCGCCTTAAAGTTTGTCTTTTCCTAAGGCTCTTTTGTGACCGGATTCAGTGCACATCATGTTGAATCAGTTACAAGACGGCCACTAAGAGTTGTGTTAAAGAAAGGATCATCTCTCCCCACCCCACTCATTCCCTAAGTGACTTAAGGTAGATTCAAAAGAGGCTGCTTATCGACCCTGAGCAAAAACTCATAAAATCCAAAATAATTAAATGGAACTTTTCGGTAACCATACACATTTTGTAGTAACAAAGCTCCTCTGTCGTCCTTGAGATTTGTCTGTGTTATATGTGTCGAATACCGTGCGCTGCTGAGAATCTGCAACTACATTTAAACAGCATTCTGAATCTGAATAGCGGCCATCTTAAAAACAAAAACGAAAACACGGCTCAAAAAATGTTCTCCAGATTTACCTCTCCTTTACGCGGTTTCATGTCTCTCCATTGAGACATATGAAACTAAACTAAGTAGCTTTTACAAAAAGCCTGAAAAAAGTTGATGTCACACATTAAAGGTCTGTACATGGTTTTATTTTTAGTAGTGTACATATTCTCATATTTCTATATAATATATCTCAGTGTTTTGGGGTTTCTTTTATTTTTGTTTTTGGCAATTCCTGGATAATAGCAGCAGCGATACTTTCAATACTGTAATGAGCTAAGTGTATTAGACCACTTCATATTTAATTATTTTACAGAATACTCAATAAATCGTTTGTAATTTATTACTAATTATTAGATAATCAACGTTCTCTTAATATTTTTCTATGTGTTTGTAAATTACTTTATTATATGCTGTTCTTTATTTATATAAGTATATTGATTTAATTAAATAACTATAGTAACAGCTAAATCTAATGTAAGGAGGGAGTCTCACCTATAAGCCTTCATAGTTTCTTGAGACCTTCTTTTCCCTTCATAAGTTATATGTAAAAAAGGCAAAAAAATCAATAAACATCACTTAATAAAGGTTACCACTACTACGACGACGGCACCGAATTGGACGTCCTGTATGGACCTGCAAAAAAATTAATAAAATATATATTTCATCAGATTGGTTCCTGATTTCAGCAATTTGTATAATTGTACCTCTCCAGGATTGAGCTTGGAGTTAAGAACACCTCATTGTTGAATCCAGCCGAGGATGAACATAGACGACAGGCTGGTGTGTCTGATGAAAACGAAGAAGGAGGATGTGAATACGAAACAGTACAACCTGTTAGGATGGAATGTGGATACGCTACGTTGCGTCGTCTGTCAACAGTAAGTGGAATCATCTCTCGTTTGATTTCAGACTTTCGAAGAGTTTATGAAATCTCTTTCTCCCCTTAGTGCTAGGAAATTTCTAGCTGTTGACCACCCCAGGACTGCCTGTGATACTGCTCTGACATATGAGAACAAACACGTCCGTACCGCCGGCAGCAAGGAACATGGCAGGTCTTTTCCCCTGGCACGTTTGTGAAGTTGAACTCTAGTCAACTTCGCAGGACACTGGAGAATGGATTGGCCTCTGTTACCGGCGACTTCTGTTCTCAACCCAGGCAGTAACGGCGGTTAAGTAGCAGGTAGCTCGGGTGTTGAAAACCATCAAACGAAGTTGATTGTGCTGCGTGGGTGTCCGGGGGGGGGGGAGGTTGTTTTCTTTTCGAATAAGTTTAGCTGTCCTGTGCGGATGGAAATCTGGGCTGCGTTCTTGGTTGCGTCAATCCCGATTATTGAAATCATCATTATCATTTTAAGCATTTATAATGCTTTAGCATTCAATCTATCAACACTCGATTTCAATGTTACTTTTTCAGAAACCAGGAGAAGGCTTCTACACCTCTGTTACAGCATGCGACAGGGGAGCCTACAGTGACTCACCCATATATGTCAATCAAGTGCCTTCTCCTCAATACTCGTCGAATGGGTGATAGTCTGGCTCTGAAAATCCGGCCTGTTTAGATGGAGGGATTAGCGGACGAGTGCTGTCGTTGTTACCTTGGGATTGCGAGCAAGTCAAAAATCTATTAATATATCGATCCTGGTTTAACCATGTATCTAAAAAAGTTCGTCCCCCAAGACATTAGAGGTTTATAAAAGAATTAATATTAGTCGATCATTTAGTTATTTTTTAGTTAATTTCATTTATTCGAACAAGTTCTAGATCGTTGAATGGCAAAAATTTATTTCAAAATAAATTGTAGCCTGTACCGCGCACTCCACGGACTTTGAAGAGGAAATAGAGCGCCACGTGAGGGTCTGTGAACAGGACAAATAAATTGTAATTTATACTGATTTTTTATTGTCTAAGTAAACTTTGCAGCTGAGTCGGTGGAGCTGAGGAGTAAACACAAATTTGGATTTATTTACTGAATTAATGGGAAGAAATTGAAACATCAAAAATATCCTTGTCTCTCGATCCACTACGCAGCCTAATTTTTAGCCTTTGAATTGCTGGTTTCACTGTCACGCTATCAACAATAATAATCAAGTAATAATAATAATAATAAATAATAATAATAATAATAGTAATAAAGTCAAGAATCTGGGAAAGGAGATTACTTATGTAAAGATCCTCGCAAGGATTCAGGTCTGTCGTACTAACTAATGCATAGACCTTCATCTTGTTTCATTTTTATTAATATAAAAGATCATAACCGAATATTCACTTGCTTGACAGTCTTTTTACATCAGTTATCAAATATAGTTTATATATTTCCTTTTTCAATTCAAAATGAAGGACGTTGTCACACATTAACACATCTGTAACTCAACATTAAGTGGCAAAATTATTCACAACTCTCCTGCCCCACAAGAAAATGTTCAAGAATGTTACCTGAAAGTGATGAGAAGATACTGAATGAAACCCGAGTGAACGCACGTACATTGAAAGCAGTATTAATAAAAGGACACTGACTGTGTTAAAAATTCACTTACGAATACCCGAAGAGATCTGAATTCGATTTCTCATATAGAAGTAAGCTGGTGTATCTCAATGCCCCCGACCCCTCCTCCCCCCTTCCCCCCTTCCCCCCGCCGACTCCTTCCAAGCCCCTAGCTCTAAACTTTATTTATTGTAGTAGCCCCCGAATTACCCTGCGAGCAGTGGTTTCTCCAGTTCGGACGCTACGCTTCGATGAGAAAGAAACCACTACGAGCAACCGTTTCCTTTTCCATCGATCATGCGCGTCCACGTGATCACTAAGAATATCCAACGACAAGACGGCAACCAAAAACTTCAACAAAACAATAGGTTGAATAAGCACAATAACAACTTTGCACGTGCATCACGCTTTTATTTTTGCATTTCTTTGCCATTTTTGCACGACTACGACGTAAAGATGCGTAATTTTGCGTTTTATGGATAACATAAACAAGCAACGACGAAATTTATTCTTCTTTTCGCTCTTGAACTTAGATATGGTCTCTTGGAATTCAACTCCATTTGGGTTCGCCTACATTTGACAAAGTAAGTAGATAGGAATAAATAATCCAAAGAAATACTGAATATCCACAGCAGGCTCGCGTTAAGGCAGCAATTGTAAGCGTAAGCAAATGCGCGAGAGCCTAAAC
>NC_133209.1:32893908-32918908 GCF_958299795.1 Porites lutea
TGGTCAAAACTAACGCAGCGGACCCTCGCTCAGTGTTGATTGACCTAGAAGCAATAGTACCATCCCTCCCATTGCAAGTGTTGCATTGTCGCGCGGACGCGGTCGCTAAGCTTGAATATTCACGTCGCGTATTATACCTAGTAGTTTGCGGTCATATCGAAGCGTAAAGGTCAACAGTGTTTGTTGATGAGCGAGCGATTCTTGTGCAGTTGCGATGGGTTTTGTGGAGCAAGCGAGCAAGTAACCGGAGCACACGTTACCTGTAAATTAGCCGATGGCAATTTGGAGCGGATTCGTCGATTATTCTCGAATTTATAGCGCTTCGCGTGAAGGCGCGTGGAGATGGTCCGCTTGTTTTGTAGCCAGCCTTTAATTCTTCTTTAGTGGATAGTACCTACAATTGCAAAACTCAACAAAATGCCACTTTAACCGGCCAGGAAATACAAGGATACGTTCAGTCAAAGGTATCTTAGCTTTATTTTGTTATATTTTGATTTTTGGTCTATTTTAGTTCACTGGAGTTTCGACGACTCATCGCATTAATTTGTCCATGTGAATATTAATATATTCATTCAGTGACACATACTACGTCTGGGCCGCCTGTGTTATCAGGTGCTTTTATAGTCGACATAATCTCTTTTTTGTCTTTTCTTATGTTGCCTAGAGGGACAGAAGGCTTGCTCTTGCTACACTTTTGAAGGTGAGATGACCGACAAAATGTTGAACTGGAAAAAGGCAAATGAATCTTGTGAGGCTACAAATAAACACCTTGTTGTCATGGAGACTGAGAGAGAGTGGCGATTTATTACCGATGAAATTGGGAAGCTAGATACCAGATATAATGAGTGGCACATTGGTTTGTTCAATGCAAGTGGAAACTGGACCTGGATCAATGGTAAACCTCTAACTTTAAGCAAGTGGCAAAAAAATGATCAAGTTGAGGAACCAGACCCTGAGGACCTTTACGGTCTCATTCATAAGGACTTTCCTCCAGGTTCTTATGGGACATTCAGCAGCGATACGGGAGTTATACAAAGAGATTATATTTGCGAGCAAGAAACAGGTAAAACTAAGTCACATTTAGGTGTACTCTAAAATGTGCTTGTTGTTGACGTGAAGTCAGTGAAATTATCCTTATTTCATTTCACCTTCAGACCAAGTGGCCCCTTGACAGACGGTCAACGAGAGTAACGTTTAAGGGCTTGTGGTGTTCTTATTTTGTTCACCATAACTCAAGCGCAGTAATGATAATTGCCACCGAATTCCAAGCTGTGGTTGCTCTAAATACAATGAAAACGATGTTTCCTTCACTAATTGATTATTTTAACCAAACTTAAAGGGGTTATGTGACGCTATTTGCTTAAAAAAGCTTTTCTTCGCATCTATTGAATTAACAATAATCATGTTAATAACAATGATATTTATTTACGTATATAGCACTATATCCATAAAAATAATGCCCTATAGTGCTTCCCAGAGATAAAAACCTGCCTTACAATATAGAGATGGCTTACAAATAGACTCTAACTATGTATTTAAAAAAGGCTGGAAAAAACAAAATTTACAACCAATGTTATTAGAGCTAGAAAAGGCTAAAAAAATACAGGTATTCAAAAATTATTAAAAATTAAATCTAAAACTACAACCTAGAGCTGAAAATGGGCTAAAAAAAGGGAAAAATTTACAGCTGTTTAAAAATATAATTAAAATTTAAATCTAAAAGTACTAAAACAGAACGTATATACCTAATTCCAAAATTAACGTTTCAGTTTTGTTATGCAAGATTATATTTAGGCCATTCAAACAGAACGCTAAGCAAAAATCTTTAATAACATATGACCAATTTACATTCCACTATCATAGACTAAAATTTTGATGAAAGAAAGATATTAGAAAGATCCTAAAATAATAATTTACAAGCTCACACCATTATTACCTTCTAAAATTAGCGGACAGACGCTTGGCTAGCGTTTAAACGGCAGTCATCAATGAAATCCCCTTGTGGAATTTTATGGAAGGGTGTCCTGGAACCTCTTACGCATGTGTGCACCGACCTTAAAATTTCAATGTGATAACGTTCCTCATTCTTTTCTTAGAGCTTCTCGGCTAGGCGTTTGAGAAAGCAGTTGCAGTCGGCTCCCATCCCACCGTTGGCTCCAAAACTAGGGGAGTGAAAGATCCCATTTCAACGTCCAGCACCCTTTGTTGGTACTTCCGCTTTTTCTCCTCCTCCTTCTCCTTAAAGATTGTGGATGTTCCTTTTCCCTGGTTACACTTGGAGTTAATTAACATGCGTTAAAATGCTGTAACTCCACGAGACCAAAAGCTCCTTGCCTTCAAGTCCAGTCTTGCCTCCGGGCTTGTTACCTCGCTTCTGAGGTTGAATCGCTCATTATCGAGAGGTTGTAGTTTTGGTTCGACTTCAACGTTGGTGCAAACCTTACCAATAAGTGAGGTAAGTAGGTTACGAACACCATCGTGTCTCTGCGCCACGAACCCTCCCTTTTTGCATGGCAGGGCATGGCAGTCGGTATACTTCTCACCACAAACACACTTGCATGGTAATTCGGACAAGGGCATATTATAACCTTAAACGGAGAGCGTATCTGAATTTTTGTTTATTCAGCACTAAACCTTGATTCGACAAGAGGCACTGCGGTAAGCCATGAGCTCGCACCCTTGTCTCTCGATCGATTGGTTAACTGACCGCAGCAGTTCCGAGGGTAGGGTGAAATCAATACTTTCCATTCTCGATTTCACCGACGCAGTTTTCAAGGCTTGATGTTGTCTTTGTAACTCCTCCGTGGAATTCTCGCCTGCCACCATGAACATGCTCTGTGTGGTAATAGAATCTACGTGCGGTGCTGTTATTGACGTACTTAGAAGCAGCAAACTGCTTTGGAGCTTCAGACCGTAAATCGGGTACGCCTAGCCCTCCTTGAGCGGGTGTCAACGTAACGAGCTGACGCAGTTCACTAGGGAGGGGCTCCGCTTGACCGAATAGTGTTGGGAGAAGTAAGTCGTCGATCGCCTCTTGGATAGGGTCAACGTAATCTTCAAACGACTCTATTGTGCGCACGAAATCGGAAAACTTGGATTTGTAACCCTTCATTCAAACTGTTTCCAGTCGTCTTTTGCAGCGGATGGCAAGGAAGGACATGGATTTAAACCTTTTTTAGTACTTTGCCTGCAACAATCACCAAAAAAGTTAATATGGTAATACTAATAACAATAATAATGATAATAATTAATTAATTAATAATAACAAGAAGGAAAGAAGCTGAACAATAAAAGACATCGCTTGCCTATTTGACCATCGAGTTAGTATTAAAGAACAGGAAAAAATCGAAAATTAATCAAACACTTAAAAAGAGAGCTGAAGCGTCTGTGGAATAAAAAAGTTGTGCTTGTACCGATCATCACTGGTGCCCTAGAAACAGTCAGTAAAAGATTCCATCTTTATCTAAAGAAAGCAGGACTCGACGGAAGTATTCTGCCAGGCAAAAAGCTTGTTTACTGAGAACAGCAAGAATTATGAGAGGGTCTCAATGGAGTGGTGGCTTTTACGGTTATCGGATAACGTTTTGGCTCTTTTACAGCTATCGGTTAATTTTTTTCAGTTACGGTTGACAAAAAGTTAAAAATTGATTTCTTTTGTTTCAAAGAGTAAAATATTAATAAACCAGTATTTTTGGTATCTTCAAAGCAAAATAAAGGTCTTAGGATCATCTCGGGATAAAATGAAGTTATTCTTTTGAAATTTTTAACTTTTGATAGATCATACTATTTATAAAGTATTCCATTTTTAATATAATTTTACGCATAGAAATGTCATTAGTCAATTTAAAAATAATGTTTGTGAAAAAGCAAAAGCAGACACGCGAACGCCCAACTCCAGGCAGGGGGCGGGGGGCGGCATTCATTATAACAGAAATGGCCGTTTTCACACTAGAGACGGATTATTCGTGTGAGATGGGTTATCTGTTTGATAATTCGCGTCAGATAGGTAATACGTCTTAATTTGAAATGTAAAGGGTTTTAATTTTGAATGAACAATCCGCCTGACTTTATCCGTTAATTTTGACGGACAGTTTGAAGATGGATTATCCGTTTCAAAAAGCCTGTGTACAGCCGCCCCCTCCCCTCAGAAAAAAAATCGGAGAAGGGGTGTCGGTGGGGAGGGGGCGACTGTGGACAGGCCAGTCTCAGACGGATAATCCATTTCTAGTTCTAGTTTGAAAACGACCAATAACAAAATTCCCGTGTCCAATGTTTTCAATGATAGCGAAGGACTGTACAGAAAGACTGTCTGCCGTTGCCTTGTCCATAGGCCTCATTATTCCGCGCGGCTAACGCGTTTCGGGTCACCTGGTCCGAGCGAGTTTTTTTTCTCAGATACGCCACCGAAATGCCTTCACCGAGATTGCGTGGGAAGACGCCGAAAAGGGACGAGGCATGGCAATGTCTACGTTAGCGTCAGAGAAAAACAGGGAATTGTTGTTTATCGGCTGCGTGTTTTACAAACAGTGACATCTCTAGGTGTTATTTTACTAGTATTTCGACGGAACGACGTCCTGAAAATCGCAAATTTTAATCCCCAGCAAGAAGCGAGAGTTTCACTATGGAAAAAATTAGTTCCCCGAGAGAGCGGCGGAAATGGAGTTTAGGTCTAGGTCACCACTAAAAGGCGCTTGGCCTAACGTGCGTACGGAGTCAAAATAGCCGAGAAATAAATAACGCAACCATAAGTGAGTTTAGCACCTTCCGTAAAATTAACAAAGCTAGGGAACAATTTCTTTTACGGTTAACTCTTTTTTACCCTATTTACATTTAACGGTTAAAATTTTTCAATCTTTACGGCTATCGACTAAATTTTTGGCCGTTTTACGCCTGTCAGTTAACCCCATTAAGACCCTCTTATAAGAAAGGTGATGGATACCTAAGGTGACGGGAGGTCACCTGGTACCAGGGAATGATCCGGTTGGACGACCAAGAAAACCTTGTGAACTGACAATATATACTATAGTAATAGTTCTCATTACGCATTTCGCATGCGCCTCAGTACGTTTACAAAAGTGTTACTAGTATTGATATTAAAAATAGCTACGTTGTAGGTACAAGTATTTTTCTATGTGTATTTTAAAAAATAATAATAATAATACTTCTTCTGTGGTTTATAACAGGCAACTAACAAAATGCTTGTTTGAACAGGAAAGTTTTTAAATTAGACTTAATAAAATCTGAGTTCGCGATATGTCTTGGTAGTTGATTTCACAACCGTGGTGCGTCAGTTGAAAAGTCTGTCTCTATAAATATGTAGTAAGATTAGATCTAGGCATAACTTTTGTTAGTCCTGTTTGATAACATTTGTCATTTTGTGTATGGGTCAAAGGCACTAAGTAATAACCTCTGCACTCAATTGACCTAAAGCGTGTTCACTGTATACAGCTATACCTTTGTGACTCGCGCGTTTAACTTTACTGGCTAACGTCTTTGCATAAAGGTGGTCGCAGCGGCCAGCCGCTTAATCGCTTAATTGAGAGGATGCTGCTTGATCAAAACTCACTTAAAAAGTCTGGAAGACATTTGGTCCTTATGTTTGTTGTTGTTTTAATTGACTTTATTTTTCCCTTACAGATAACTGTAAGGGAAACAAAGCTGACAATAAAACTGTCTGTTTGAGACGATTATCGTTGCAAGTTTTATTCAAGACTAATTAAGTTCCCGTATAAGTTATGTTTTGAACTTTACGTATGAAAATATCAAACGCTTTTTGTAGCCGTCGTAATACACTCTCGCCGTCAGGAAACTGTGCCTGTTCAAAATACTCATCGTCCTTCAGATCTGAAAAATAAAAACGGTTCCTTGCATCCTTACGGTGGCCTACATGTTAAACATAAACTTGTTTTCGAGAAAACCTGGTAAAGGTATTGACCAATCATAGCGTGCCATTTACAAAAGTACGATTTGAAAATAAAAACAAACGACCGCGTTGCATCAAGGTTGGCAATGAGCCTTTAATTAACTTTATTTTTTCCAAATCTTTGTTAATGGCGACGTAATTTATAGTCCAACTTGTGAGGTATTGACCCTAAAAAAACTCTATCGAGCCACCTTAATTAACTTTATCGTTTTCCCTTACAGATAACTGCGACAAAACTGGCAATAAAAGTGTCTGTATGAGACATTATAATGTCACAAAACCTACTAAAACACCGCAAACCAGAACAACCTCACCACATGAGTTCACCACCACAGAAACAGACAGTACAAGTTCAGCTAATCAACCACCGGTGCCAGGTTTGCCAAGCACCATGCTAATGCCTTTTCATTCAAAGTTGTTGCCGAATTTGATAGGGAAAGTATCGTTTGCTATGAAACGCCGGAAAAACAAGTTTGCCTTTTAGAAATATTTTCTGAAAGGGAATTTATGTCTTTTTTTTTTTTTTTTTTTAACGTAAAGGTAATTTTTTCAAAGGAACACCTTATTCTTTGGTTCGAAACGGCTCAGCCGGAGAAATTGGAGCTGAGGGACTCGTCAGAAATTAGCAGGGGGGGAGGGGGTGGGAATTTTAAATGTGGGTTCGGAAATGAGGTGACCCATCCCTGCAATGGGAGTAAAATTTGCTAACCACCCCCCTCACCTTGGCCTAAAATATCATGACCCCCCCCCCCCCCACTCTTACATAAATGATAAAATCTAGCTCTTGCAATACACTAGGGTGAGTCAGTATTATGAAAGTTCAAAATATATTTCTAATCTATTCTTTGTAATGCCATATACATACATTTTAGGTGACAGCATTAAGAGCTAGTCCGACACTCATTCTGACAGCTGATCACTCGACTCTCCTATTTCTCCCAGGTTTTTTTTCTTATTTCCTCTGTGAGTGAACCTCTACATGATCACGAACACATATTTGCATTATCTTCCCTCTTTTAACGGTCCATTTTTCATGACCCCTCCCTTTATTTTCTGCAGTCTCAAAAAGTTGTGACCGTCCCTCTGTTTCCACCCCCCTGCTAATTTCTGACAAGTCCCTGAGTAAAATTCATTCATCATTTTTTCTTTCATCATCAAAGCAAATGAAAAGGGCTAAAAACTATGGGGGGTACATGAAAAGCTCGAAAAAACTGAAAAGTAATAAAAAGAGGAATGTTTCAACTGCAACTTTTTCAAGCCTTTTTCCACTAAGAAATACTTTTAAAAAATTAATTAAGCATGCGGCTTGTAACGAAGGTCCCTTTTCGGTCTGAAGGGGGGACTTGAATAGTTGAAAACGCTCGGTTTTAGTTTTTTCTTTTCTTCCTTTTTTTAGGTTTTGAACCTTGCAATGAACATGGATTTTAAGTTAAATACGCGAATAAGATGGACATACGATTTACTGCGCTTTTCACAAACATGCGAACTCTAAAGTTCAAAGCCGCCTTCAGAATTGCGTTTTTCGCTGCCGTCAATCATAATTACGATCACAAACAACGAACCTTGAAACACAGAAACACACAAAACGCATCGGAATCCACCAATCACAAATCACAAACCTTGACCTTTTGAACCCGTTAAAGTAAAGTTTTGTTTCCTAAGAGGTCCGTTAAGATGATTGTCGGCAGCGAAAAACGCAAACGTCAGTTGGCTTTTGAACTTCAGAATTCGCATGTTTGTGAAAAGCGCAGTAATGTATCGCGTGTATCGTACTTACTTATATCACATTTTTGTTTCTTCTCTTTAGCATATTCAAACCCACGATTAGGCTACGAGGATAAATATGACACAATGGTTGTAGTAGCGACAACGCTGGCAGCATTGTTATTCATCGCACTGATTGCACTTGCTGTAGTGTTGTTTCTGTGGCGCAAAACAAGACAATCAAACGGTAACTTAATCGTACAACTGAATACTGTGTCATTAATTGATGTTAATAACTTCAATTTAGACTATTTCCTTTCAATTGTTAGCTGTGTTTTTGAAAGGAATCAGAGCCCGAGGAGACTCCTTTGTAGTAATGATACAATAAATCGGTTGTGGATCTGCTCTTTGGAAATTATATGATAGTGCCTTCTATTCCGATAATTAGGTTTTAATTAAACAGCTCTTCTTTTTTTTGTTGCTTTTTTTGTTTATCTCAGTAAAGCTAGCTCTAAGCAATACATAATACCTAATTGGGTTTCCGTCTGATAAGAAATACTGTAAGTGATACCCTGAAAATGTACATTTTTTTATATTACAGTCTATACCCTTTACTCTGTGACGTTATTATGTCACGCACACAATTCACGTGACTTAGTTTAGCCAATTGTGTCAGATTATTCCCGGCACACTTCACTTGCAAGTTGTTGAAGCTTGAAGCTTCGCTTTCATCGACGTCTAGAGATTCCAAGTGCCTTTTGTGCCGTTTATTTGAACTGAATCTTAACATGCATGGTGTCAGAAGTGGGATGGTACTCTTTTTAATTCAAAAGAATTTTCAGCCTTTGCCACAATGTCAAGTTTGAACACGTTACCAGTCCTCCAGAGTATACGCTGAGTAATGGCAAAAAGGAAAATGCAATTAAGACACAGCAAAAAGTCTGATAAAGCGAGGACCAACTCAGATATCAATCAAGCATGCTTTACCTGTCAGGCTAGAAACCCCAACCAAAGGTTACGAAGAGTTAGCCTGCTTAAGGGATGTTTGGTAGACGCACCAGAACAGCGTGCCGACCTCAAGAGAACTCCTGAAACCCAAGTTATTCAGAGATGTCAGAGAGAGGATGTTGGAAAGGAAACAAGTCCAGACACGCTATTAATATTATAACCGAAAATGCGAGCCTCACGAAGCAATTGATGTTTATGCTACGTTATTGCGAGCTTTGGCAACCACGTATCGCTGCAAATAGCATTCGTCGAAAAGTGTGACAATAGCCTAAAATTGTTGGATACTTTTCGATCTGCTGAAGCAACCAGCGCTCACCTCAAAGCGATTGGCGGGAATCATCACATGCAGCACAGCATTCGGAAATGTCAATTTCTTAAATAAGCTTGGAACGTCGAATGTGCTACCCACGCAGCAAACGTCAGAAGCCCCGTTAAAATAGCCCCTACAGGAGCCTAAAGAAGAACTATTTAAATGCTGTCAACATTTCTGAAGAAGTCACGTCAAGCAGCGCACTAAATGTCCCTCGTTTGGAAAGTTGTACGGTAAATGTCAAAAGCCAAATCATTTCTCAGTTTTGTTTTTCGTCAAGAGGTCAAAAGTCACTAAAGAAAGATCCACATGATTAAAGGCTACATTGGCTAGTTAAATTTGCACTAAGTAACCGAGCTACTGGCGTTTGGCCGGTGGGATTTGTAGGGGAGAAGGTTAACGTTCTGATAGAGAAAAGAAAAGTATCTCGGGTTCACGTTCTCTCCAAAGCTTGAATTTGGTCATTTTATGTAGTTGTTTTGCAGACTGCATGACTTTTCCAAAAGTCATGGTTCTGGTATTGCGCAGGAGCTCCCGCTCGACGCCAAGTGTGGATTATGTGATGACTTGTCTTGGTGGTTGATTCAAAAAACTTTCCGGGGATTGCACCCACTCCCCTACCTTGTATGCTCAAGGTTTTAAGGGTACTTAAAGTTGCAATATTAGAAAAAAGTAGTTGGCCCTTTGCTGACCTCTATATTACCTATATGTAGCAGCGAAGTGTATTGAAAAGGGAGTGTAAAAATTCAGTGCCCGCTTTAAACAGACGAATTCCCATTGGACTGTAAAACTTACTTTAACTAATACTTCTTTCTTTCTTTTTTCTGCAACTCAAGATAAATAAAATTATTTTGGGGGCATAAATGCGTAATCTGGCAGTTAGGTTTTTATCATCACCATGTTGCGAGTGATCAGTCTTAAATCTTATTTCCTCCATGCCTAAGTAAATACGCTAACAGTGTTTCTCAGTTTTTGGAAAAATCAAATTTTTTTAGGACCCCCTCCCCTCCCCCCAAGATCTGAAAATTGGCAAGTGAAACGAGGGTTCAGCGCTGTGATAGGTTAGACAGAAAAGAGTTAGGGGGTAATTACACGAGACCGGGACGAACTCAGGCCGGTACAAATTGTAATTTTTGCAGTCGTTTACATGAGACCGAGACAAAACGATACGAAAACAGGAGATTCTTGGATCTAGATAACTCTCTTAAGTCGATTATTTAACATATTATTCGCTGCCTGTCCTAACTGGTACAAATTTACGCCAATTACGACATGTACAGTGAGTAGAGAACTGAGATTTTACTGCTCCCAGAAAATTTGTAAACTTAGTCTAACGCTCATCTGGTGGCATGTTAAATGCACAGCATCTCATATTGGTGCAATCCCTTAATTAACCGAAGCATATATTCAATTGAAGCTACTTCCAAGTCTTGTTTACAGTTATTCATAGCAGTGTTCTTATTTTGCGTAGAAAAAGCAAAAATGATAGTGCCATACCAAGAAACACGGTATTTATGGACCCGGTCAGAGATTTATTTCCGTTTTACATGAGAACGGTACAGCCTCAGACCGGTGCAAAAGTAAGGCCTGTTTCGAACGTCGTGCTACTGCCGTGCTAAGCTGGCTCGACTGTAGCTCGACTGCAGCAGGACACTCGCACGACTTGGTTTCAGACGTCGAATTTAGTTCAGTCGAATAGAACGGCTGTTGCCGAAAACAAAACGCACAAAAAAAGAAACGGTTTAGCAAACTTTTAGATGTATTCTAATGTATTTATAATTTATGAATTGAGTTCGTTACGGCGGTAGCACAACGTTTGAAACCAAGTCGAGCTACTGCCGTGTGGGTTGCCGTGCTACACGGCAGTAGCACGACTTTCGAACGACTTGGTTTCACGTTAGATTTGTGACAAACAACATCAGTCTCACTAGTAACCTGTACTCCTACAATCAGACAATGGGAAATTCAAAATTTAATGTTTCTACACCAGTAGACCATTTTTTTCCCCGACTTTTTAAGGGCTCAAAACATGGTTCGAGTTATCAAGGGTAAAATTACATAGAAACAAAAAACAAAAACTACTTCGAATCATTGACTAGACCTTGCTAGACACTAACTAGACACGAAGCGGCCCAAATCATCCCTAGCTATCCCTCTACCACTACTGACACGTGAAGGAAAAGAGAGCCTTGTTGAAAAGAAAATCTTCGCGACAATGGAAATCGCAGAAGAAAGTGTTCAAACGCAGATTGACACAGGCGCGTCATATCATGTGTTGCCTTACACGTTTGTGCCTCCAGGAAGAATGACTACCTAGTCTGACCGTACTTTGAAGATGCCATCATCATTATCTGAATTAGGTCGATAAGCCGGTTAGGCATACACCAACCAGTTTCAATCTGAGGAGGTTTGTTTGTGATTTCTTTGTATAGCTCATAGGGGCCTGACTGTAGCCTCTGCACTAGATCTGTACATCCATCTCAGCGATTATGAGATCAATTAAGCTCTAGATTTTTTTCCAGTACCGGAGACACTATCCAGCTCAACAGGTCCAAAACATGTGTGCACATCAATGGGGTCTCATGTTCCACGGCTGCAACTTGTTAACCTTCAGCACTTAAGTGCATCTGAAAAAAACTCCTCCCAGGATACGATCATGATACCAGTCACCAGTGAACTCAAAGTGTGGCTGTATATTCTTTGATGGCTTCCGGTCCAGCATAATGTTATAACTTATTCATCTTCAGTTGGTCCGCTTTATCGTCTTTGCCTTTACGACAAGGAATGTCTTAAATCCGCCAGTTCTCAGCAGCATTAGCGTCAGGCGCCGAATGGACCATGATGCAACGGAGATCCGTGATTCTCGATCGGCCATCATGAACACTCCGAAACAACTCAACAAGAAAAATGTTTGTCCCATCAACTCGTTCAATAATTTTTCACAGTTCAGTAGCTGTCATCCCATCTCTTGCCGAGAGCTACTGTATTCCACTCAGCAAGTTAAAACACAACGCGCGTGATCGCCCGTAAGTCAGGGGCTCCTAAAGGCGATCCCCAAAGGTTCCAATGCTACAACACATGCTGAATATAATGTCTATTATAAAGAATGAAAAGGATTCAGCAAATTGACCAGACAAGACGTTTTACTTGTTTACACTACAGAAATTTCCACTGACATTAGTGTACATTATAACCTGCGGACCCAATATTATTATAACCTCTTTTATTTTTCCTCTCTTTATTTATCTTTCTTTATATAGATGCAAGGGACAAAACTGCTGAAAGGTACGGTCCCTCCCAAAGTACAATCTCGCCTGAACTTCATAGCTGCCAGGACAAAAATTAAGCGCAAAATGTCTGTATGTCTATTTACGCCAAATACACCCCACCACTGCCCCTTCCCAGCCCCCTCCCCCCAGCAACAGCAACCACTAACATCACAAACATGAAAGTAAATCTAAATAACGGGCTGCTTATCGACCCTGAAAAAGAGCCAATAAGTTCCACTAGACTCAAACTTTGCATTTTGTAGTTACAAACCCCATCTGTCGTCCCGTTGAGATTTCTCGGTGTTTAAGCACCATGGCATCATAGTTAAACATAAGCGTGCGTTCAATGGTGCTTCTCCAGATTCACTTTTTCTTTACGCCGTTATGTACAAAACTTTATATTTCTATGAAAATCGATGAATTACAAGTACAAACTACCTGCAAATACCGAAGCTTATCGAGATAGGTCATGGAGACGTATTACTTACCCTTAAATTACATTGATACAAACTAAGAATGTTGCATTGTACTTCTCCAGGATTGAACTTGAAATTCAGAATACCTCATTGTTGAATCCAGCGCAGGATGCACATAGACGACAGACTGGAGTGTCTGATGAAAACGACGAGGAAGGGTGTGAAGACGAAATTGTACAACCTGGTGGGATGGCATGCGGATACGCTACCTTGCATCATCTTTCAAGAGTAAGTTAAATCTCTCATTTAATTCCAGACTTTTCAAGAACGTACGAATAGATAGTGAAGGAAACGAAGAGTTGTGATATCTCTACTTTTCTTTATTATTATTTTTTATACTTCAGCACTAAGAAATTTCCAGCTGTTGGCAATTATCGTTGCCCAATTGTTTAAGACTTATATCATTTACCTATACCGACTCAGTATTTATCGTTCCTGACTGTGACGTACAGCATGTATAGAGTCTGTACCGACTGTGATACCGTTCTGAAATATGAAAGCATACACCATCGACAGCAAGGAACATGGCAGGTCTTTACTGCCGGCATACATGCGAAGTTGAACTTGAGTCAGCTAATCGCAGTCATCATACGGCCATTAAGGATGAAGAGTGGATTGGTCCATGTTGATGGTCACTTCTGTTCTTTCTTTGATATAGGAATAATGCCCCAGGCAGTTAATGGCGGTTAAGTCGCAGGTGTTTCGGCGGCATATGAGACCTCAGTACAATACTCGTCAAATTTTGTTAAAACAGTAGACTGAAATTGGGGATTTTTTTATGTCACGCCATCTCAACCAACTTCTTAAACGTTTTTCCGAGTGTACTTCTTCTATTCTTCCCCAAAGTTGAATTCGTGCATATTTGCAAATGGGGACACGTGAATCAACATTCGGGATAGCGTAACGTGACAAGTGTTTTAACAATTGTGACGTGTAGGTTCAACTGTCCAGTTGATATAACGAAAATGGTGTGCCACGTAGGTGTTGAAGTGGGGAGAAAGGGTGGTAAAATTGAACGCTAAACCCTCCATCAGAGTGGAAGGAAATCTGGGTTGCGTTAATCCTGATGATGATGATGATGATGATGATTACGATCAGACTGCGTGCAATGCATTCCATTTATTCTTAGTGGAGCTCGAGACGAAAAAGGCCACATAATACGAGCCGTGCATGCGTGTCAGCATAGAATATAAAACGGCAAATCAGTTTGCCGTTTTACATTTTATACAAGTTGTTGTTATATTGTACTGATTACAGCTGCTAGATCCGGCACCACTCAACGGTTTGTCGCAGTGGACTTAATGATATTTTATATTATACGTATCAGCAACCTGGAGATTAGGATTGCGGGCTCCTCTTGTTGCCCACCATTATTATCATTATCATTATTATTATTATGGCAGTACAAACGTCTGGATGCCCAGAGTAAAAAATAAAAGCTTTGGCAGGGCGGCAAACCGTAACCAGCCACAGCATCGACTGAAATTATTACTATTATTATTATTATTATTATTATTATTATTATTATTATTATTATTATTATTATTATTATTATTATTATTATTATTATTATGTCGCAGTATGAAACTTTGGAATGCTATCCACATTATGAGTAGTATAGGGCGCATTGCGTAACCTACACCACTTTAGAAGCTATACTTAGAAGTAAAAAAAGGTCGATACGAAACCTAATACGATCCTAAAATACATAGTGATATTAATCTCTCTTCTCAAAAAGCCAATTTAGAATATTATTAAATTCTGATACTCTGTAAAACCTTCGCTATCTCTACTAAAAGCTTATTTATAATAATATCAAACTCTAATGTTCTAAAAAATCTAAGTAAAAACGTCAGCAAGCTTGTGTTTCTAGATTTCTAGAGAAAAACAAAAACCTAAAAACTAAAGTCCTTAGCGCCCTAACTAAGTATTTATCTTAAATGTTCTGGCAATGTTCAAAGTGTTTGAGATGACCGACTTCTGCATCCGCTCAAGTACGCTCCGTGCTCTCGCTCCAATTAGCTTCCTCACCGACTTCTCTAGGTGTTTAGAGTAACCACCCAGTACGTCAATCATTACGTTGTACTGTTCAACCCTGTAACCATTGTATCTCTGCTTCAGCTCCCACATCATAGGCCCATACTTGAGTGTCTTTTCCTCATCTTTCTTAGCTCTACTCTCGATCCATGGGCAGCTCATTTCAATTGTGCAGACTTCTCTCCTCTCGTGGCTGACAAGTCGCGCGTCGATCCGATTTGCTCTAACTTCGTTGTGCTCTGCATAGATGGGAATATCCCAAAACGCCTCACTCGTGGTGTTCTGGTAGGCTGGTTTTGACATCACCGGTGAGTACCATGGTGGAACCTCTTCTATTAACCCATGCTCTCGCAGGAGCTCAAAAAACAGAATCTTCAAAGCTACATTATGCCTGTATAGGTACTTGGTTTGTGCCAGGGAGGAACATCCGGCCAATACATGCGCAACGCTCTCAGCTACCTTCCCACATAACCTGCACAGAACTTCGCCGTCGGTGGAGGTTTGCGTCTTCTCCTTTGTGTAGAGCTTCGTAGGTAACAACTGCTCATACAATTCATACATGCCCGCGATGGTATATGTAGGGCATGTAGCCCAACCTTTTAACCATGCAAAGCAGCTGGTTATGCTTAGGCTCTCGTCTTCCCATCTGATACGGAATAACTTTCCTTGCCACTTTTTGTCTTTAGCGATCTCCAAGAACTGCTTCTCTTGAGATTGCTTCAACAGATTCCCACCTCTTGCTGCAGTTACCACCTTTCCTTCTGTTGTAACACACACGGGATTTAAGGTATCAAGCTGAAGTGTGATGTTGAGTTCTTCAGCGTACTTAGCTGCTTCCTTTACGAGCGACTGGTGGCCTGATGCCATGGCGTGTTCTTCAAATTCTCTAACTGCTTCCACAGTTATTATTATTATTATTATTATTATTATTATTCTTATTATTATTATTATTATTATTATTATTATTATTACATGATATTAATTAGAGGAGGACTCGGAAAAAAAATCCGAGTCCCAGATGGGATTTGAACCCACGACCCTCCGTGATCTAGTCGGATGCTCTAACCACTTGAGCTACTGGAGACTCTATGGTGAGCAAGGGCCAATTTGTGGGTCTCGACTGGAACCGCATCACGCGGCTACACAGCCAAGTAATGATAGGCACACAAGAAGTGAAGAACTCACTAACAGCATCGCGCTGTCATCTTAAAGCATATCAAAGATGCGGCCAACCAACCTCCAAAGTGAGTATATTAAAGATGAAACAACAACAACATGATATTAATTTGAGGAGGACTCGGAAAAAAAATCCGAGTCCCAGATGGGATTTGAACCCACGACCCTCCGTGATCAAGTCGGATGCTCTAACCACTTGAGCTACTGGAGACTCTATGGTGAGCAAGGGCTAATTTGTGGGTCTCGACTGGAACCGCATCACGCGGCTACACATCCAAGTAATGATAGGCACACAAGAAGTGAAGAACTCACTAACAGCATCGCGCTGTCACCTTAAAGCATATCAAAGATGCGGCCAACCAACCTCCAAAGTGAGTTATTAATTGAATTGATATCATGTTGTTGTTGTTTCATCTTTAATATATTATTATTATTATTATTATTATTATTATTATTATTATTATTATTATTATTATTATTATTATTAAAACTTAGCACAGGGATTTTCCCTGGGGAGAAATAACCAGTCAAGTCTCATCCCGAGACCTCAGACTTCCAGCACCTTTCTGAGGATATGTGCCGATCTGAGGAGTGCCGACTTTTGCATCGTTCTTGTTCGGTTTTTAATTCCTAGTTGCTCCAAGTGGCCTGCCAGCTTCTTTGACACTGAACCCAATGCACCTACAACCACTGGCACCACTTTTGTCCTTGATTTCCAGATCCTTTGAATCTCTCTCTTATTATTATTATTATTATTATTATTATTATTATTATTATTATTATTATTATTATTATTATTATTATTATTATCATTATACTTCTCATCGACGCCTCTAATGCATTCAACGCACTCAACAGAGCAGCCGTACTGCACAACATCCGGATTCTGTGTCCTATAATAGCAATTTACGCTATTAAGAGTGTGTCCATGAGAAAACCAGGCAGGACCAGGCAGGGGGTGATAATGCTCAAATCACCGATTTCGCTCAAACTTGGCACAAATGTTAGGTATCAGGAGTTAGCTTATGTGACAAAATTTCAGGTCAAAATATTAAGAGCGGATGTCTGTAAATATCGACCAGAGGTGGGAAAAATAAAATTTTTGAAAAATCTCAAAAAAATTATGTAGACTACCCTAGGTATTCTAGTTATGAAAATATAAATTTTAGTGTCATTGGATAAGTATTTTGGCGATACGGCGAATGCCAATTTCGGGCGATTGACGGCCTCCTCCAGACCGCTTTTTCGGGCCTCTAGACCGGGCTACAAAAAGACCACGATTTCAATCGAATTCAAGTATCATGCAACCTAAAAAGCTTCTTATCGTATTAAACGGGTTTTAAGACACATTTTGAGTGGTCATGTTCTTGAATTGATTGCAACTGGAATATTCTATGAATTTTTAAATGTTTACAAAATTGTAAAGATTTTACGCGAGCAAAATATTGTCAAATTTCAAAGGCCTAAAATCACATCTGATACATGATTTTAAACAGAAAAAGACATTCCACATTAAAAAGCAATCTCTAAGCTTTCAAAATATGCTTTCAAAACTCTGGGCAACATATGAAATGAATTTTGGGGAACGCAAAGTTCACGAAGCATTTAAGTGTAATTTGACCTTTCTGACTTGACAGATAAGAGGTTCGGAGCGACACAAATCAATCCTCCAACAAATGTTTCAGCCAAAATACGTTTAATTTAAGCAATCTCAAGTCCCACAGTGATACATAGATGTTTTATATACTTTAAGTGGAAAGTTTCATACCGTTTTTTTCAGCCGTGAATGAAGAACTCTTATCCTGGCCTTCAGGTGCATTATTAGAACTCGCCTCGCCAATGTAAACATTCGGGTCAATTGAAGATCTTAGCACGAAACAGCAAAGTTTTCAAAATCTGCACCAATTATCTATCTTTTCTAGTATATAATTAGGTCTACAATTTGTTTGTTTGTACCTAATGTGTCCTTGTTTGACTTCATTTCTGCAATGAAACTGAGACAAACCACAGCAAAATTCCCGCTCTCTCGACATGTCACGTGCCACGTGAAAGAGCCGTTTTAGACTCGATTGCGTTACGTAAAACATGACACAGTGATTATTTCTGATTGTGTGAAAAAAAATTCCATCTCTAACCTACTTGTTATAGGTATTATTGAATGAGCAGACAATCTCATTTTTTTTTACCATTCAGTTTTATCAGCACAGACTTTTCGGTTTCCCGACGAAACCAAAAAAAATCCTAGGACCGAAAATTACACCCGCACCGCCTCCCCACTCACCCCCCGCCCCCCCAAAAAGAAACGATTCCAAGTAATTTCCGCGCCGTGAAATTTTTCCGTGGAGGATTAAATGATATGGCACGCCAAAAAATGGAAAGTAACTGTTTGTTGTTGCTTTATTCATCGTACCATCTGCTGAATTAATCTTTTCTCATCCGACAGTCTGAACTGCGCGGCCAGCATTGTACCGGCGCAGTACTCCACCAGTCAGATTGTTTTGAATTTCCCTTGAGAATCCTACTTAAATCAAGGTAGCAAAAAACGTCTATATATATATTTTTTTACAAATTTGCCAAATTTTCCTATTGCCAAAGAAATCCCCTAATGAAAAATATCCAAACAAAGAAGAAATACCTTTATCATCTCGGTAACTTTAACTCCCCCCTCCTCGACAAACCCCCGCCTTGGGCCGGGCCCAGGGTCAAATATTGTTTGCGCTGTTCTTTTTGGTTGTTGGCAGTATTTCGGCCAGTTGTTGGCAGTATGCTCTAGAGCTGAAAATAAGGAAGCATCATTGCCAGCTAGTACAATTCCGCTCGCTTATGTGCGGCGATACAGCGTACAAAAATGGAGCGTTGGAAGGGTGGGTGGGGTGACTAGCGTGGTTTAAGTAATAAAGTGCGCACAAAAGAGAGCGACCGATCGGTTGAGCGCCACTTTACAGTCAATTCTGCAGCATGCCATCTGACTGGCATGCGCCAAAAGAGAGAAGACTACAGTCATACCCTGGGAGAAGGGCGTGTGTTATCGTTAAACTGCAACTGTCCAGGTGCACGTTGGTTCACCGTATTGTCAAAGATGCCCATAATGTAGTTTGCGCATCGACGAGCTTATCATGGTTTGGAACTTTCGTAGGTGCCTTCTCTTGTACATCTTCGAACTCATTATAGAAGAACCAGTGTAACGCGAACGAACCCCAGCCCCTGGTCCGTCTCCGGCAAGTTCATTCCTTTGTTTTGACAGGCGCATAAACTCTAAAGAGTAGGTCCCCTCACCGTAGCCAATCATAGACTGAGTAGCAGACGCCATTTTTTTTTGGGGGGGGGGGGGGGGCGGGGGGACAAAAGAAGAAATGTCGAGGACGTACGATGAGAGAAAAGAAGAGGAGTCCTCCTCTCCCCTTCGCGTGTTCCCCTTGCACGGCCAAGCATGCCACGCAGGCTAAGCCAAACAGCGCCCGCTTTATAATTGCTAAAAAAAGGTTGTGACAGTAATAACTGATAAACTTGAGGTCGACGGTCCAGTCATTTTACCACCCCCCCCCCCCCCTCTCTCCATCAATGCTCCGTTTTAAGGGCATTTAAATCTATTGTAGTCAAAGCCACACAGAAAGGACAGAAATTGAAACAAGGATGTGACCTCGCGCACCGAAGGCCGCGCACTAAATTAACTCTGCCACCCTCGCTGATTGCTTGTGTTGAAATACAATAATAACGGTGATAATAATAATAATAATAATAATAATAATAATAATAATAATAATAATAATAATGATACTAATAGTCAGAAACGCATTATAGAGTGTAATACATTTATAGCTCTAGCTTACAAACAACCTTCCCACTCTTTTGAACCCACTGCACATAACTCAACTTTGGAGATAATAGGTATGCCTCATGTGCAATTGGTGGACAGCTTAAAGTAAGATTTAAAACGTACCTAGCCTGCCGGCAGTGTTGCACTCCCGATGCGCACCTGTGCTCTGTGCTCGTGTACATGTATTTGGTACTTGTACCAAAATCGCCTAAAACTAGTCCTCCATATTCGCACGCTGTAAATATCGTCGTACACTAAGTACAAGGGTACTAGCTTACGCCGAGAGTGCAATATCAAGGAATTGATGTCGCAAGCGCAAGATACAACGGTAGCAAGATTTTCTCGCTCGTACTTTTTTACTTGTAATTATAAACTCTTTGTACATGATATGCCATAATAGCGTGTTGCAGAATAACTGCGAAACGTACTTAGGTGATTTCCTGAGCTGACAGATCTATCAACAAACAACAAAAAAGAACACGTTATTTACATATCGTGGTTTGCAATTGATAGACACGCTCGGGGATCACAAGCCTATGATCGCTAAAATTGCATGGTAAGAAAAAAAATGAGACTGTCTGCTCATTCAATGGCATACCTATAACATGTAGGTTAGGGATGGAATAGTTTTTCACACAATCAGAAATAATCACTGTGTGTCATGTTTACGTAACGCAATCGAGTCTAAAACGGCTCTTTCATGTAACACGTGACATGTCGAGCGAGCGGGAATTTTGCTGTGGTTTGTCTCAGTTTCATTGCAGAAATGAAGTCAAACAAGGACACAAGGTACAAACAAACAAATTGTAGACCTGATTATATACTAGAAAGGATAGATATATATTTGGTGTAGATTTTGAAAACTTTGCTGTTTCGTGATAAGAACTTGCATTCACCCAAATGTTTACATTGGCGAGGCCAGTTCAAATCCTGAAGGCCAGGATAAGAGTTCTTCATTCACGGCTGAAAAAACGGCATGAAACTTTCCACCTAATGTATATAAAACATCTATGTATCACTGTGGGACTTGAGATTGCTTAAATTAAACGTATTTTGGCCGCAACATTGGTTGGAGGATTGATTTGTGTCGTGCCGAACCTCTTATCTGTCAAGTCAGAAAGGTCAAATTACACTTAAATGCTCCGTAAACTTTGCGTTCCCAAAAATTCATTTCATATGTTGCCCAGAGTTTTGGAAGTATATTTTGAAAGCTTAGAGATTGCTTTTTAATGTGGAATGTCTTTTTCTGTTTAAAATCATGTATCGGATGTGATTTTAAGCCTTTGAAATTTGACAATATTTTGCTCGCGTAAAATCTTTAAAATTTTGTAAATATTTAAAAATTCATAAAATATTCCAATTGCAATCAATTCGAGAACATGACCACTCAAAATGTGTATTAAAACCCGTTTAATACGGTAATTAACTTGTCGGGTTGAATGATATTTGAATTCGATTGAAATCGTGGTCTTTTTGTAGCCCGGTCAAGGGGCGCGAAAAAGCGGTCTAGAGGAGGCCGTCAATCGCCCGAAATTGGCATTCGCCGTATCGCCAAAATATTTATCCAATGAAACTAAAATTTATATTTTCATAACTAGAATACCTAGGGTAGTCTACATAATTTTTTTGAGATTTTTCAAAAATTTTATTTTTCCCACCTCTGGTCGATATTTACAGACATCCGCTCTTAAATTCCCTGGGAGATCCGGGCTCCCCCTGTAAAAATCGCCATTTTTGCATAATTAATTAGCTAACTTTACGATGCCAGTGCAACAAACAGAAAAGCCACCTGGAACTTAAATGCACTGAGAGATAATCTGACATCATTAGACTTTAAGCACAATAAACTGTTTAAAGTCGCCGATTCGATTTCCCCCCTCTTAGCCCCCTTAAGTTGGGTCATCATTTCCAAGTTTTGGGTAAGACGTAAAATAAGGGTATTTTATTCCCAAATATCTCTGATGAGCAACCGCTTATCTTTATAACTTTTGCATGAGTAGTTAAAGCCATCACTTAAGTTGAGAAAAAGATCATAAAAAGTTTGGGCAATTCACTTTCTTCCATGTGTTGACATAAACTGTTCATGTGACTGAACGACTTTTGCATATTTCATCAAAATTCAGGCCCTCACAATATTCGTGTGTTTGCCTTTGAATGAGGAGAAATCGAACAAAAAAACTCATCAGACAATGATTTAACGTTAATAAGGGTAAAATCATAAAAATTGTTGTGCAAGAAACGCTAACGATGATTTTTGATAGCTATATACGCGATCTTTTCAAGTAAAAACAACATACAAAGATTTAATTCACAGTTCTACTTACTTTAACAATCTCGCCCTAAAAACAATATAAACGATCAATAAAATCCATAAACGTATCTCTTAGATGTCTTAACTGCAAGTTTGTGCCCGCTTTGATTTGTTCTTCATGCCACCTTCGATGTCCAGTTCAGCGTAGTTCAGCGTCGTGACTCGCTGTACGACTAAAATTCCTTAGCTATCAGTTTACGCACCAAAATCCAAATCAAGTTGTTTTAGGACAAAACAATACGAAATGTAGAAAGCCGATTCTTAACCCATTGAAAGAATTATATCTGCCACTGTTGTAGCTCAATTCACATGTTGCAAACGTCCGACATCTTTGACATTAAATCGAGCCCGCATTTTTAAGCAGCGGTTGCCACCATACGGAAACATCGTATCGGGAGCATCGGGAGTCAGGAACCAGGAGCCAGGAGCCAGAGTTCAGTGAACAAAATGACTTTCCGACATTCTCTGAGATTATTTTGTTGTTATTGTATGCTGATAAATAATTTAGAATTCCAAATCTATTGGCAACTTTATTCAGACCATGATTATAAATGATCCCATGTCTTCTCAAACTCGGAGAAAGAAGTCGTTTTGTCTTCGTGTTTTGGAAAGAACTATTTTTCTATTTTAGTTGCACGTGAAATAGCAGCGAAGTGAAGCCGGCTGTTGGTGCAGACCAGTTCAAAGAGACAAATAAAGCGTGAGACACGTCCAGATTGGCTTGCGACAAGAATTCCATTTTTTTTTTCTTACTGCAGTCCCTTTTCCCCGGGGAGAGTCCAAATTGCGTACAAATGCCCTACCCTGCTGGCACCAGATTTGACTGTCATAAACAGTGAATTTTTTTATCTCGCACGGTCTTTTGGGGGTCTTATAAAGCCTAACTGTGGCACTAATGTTCCCAAGTAGAATTCAAAATACACCACACTTTCACATTGAGTTAAATATTTTTCTCAAACAACCGCTTCCATATGTTTAACACCCTTCCCACATTCCCTCCGAGAGATGCTTCAACTGTAATACTTCGATTTCAAATTTCTCACCGTACCCAGGTAAGGTCAATTTTCTCGTCCTAGACATCGATCTCGGAAGGGCCTTTTTGCGTACTCTTGGGCACCAAAACCAGTTTAGTGCCCAGCCGTGTGCCGTGCTGAGGCAGGCAGATGTTGAATTATGGACAGACAACAATTAAGTTACAGACATTTCATGTTCCGGTCCGTGCGTGGTCGGAAGACACCCAGTAAATAATGCCCATGGGGTTGCCCAAGGAAAATTTGGGTTTTACGAGAGTCGAACTGCAGGAGGTCTTTAACGAGGAAAAGTGCGGACACATCTACTTTTTGGAGTGAATGTACTGCATGCAATTTTTAAGTTACAATATACTATAGATAAATCTAATTTGTTTCTAAAGTTCCTCTCATACTCCGAGTAGCTTAGGACATACAGGGAACGCAGAGATCAGACCATTGCATCATGGAAAATTCTCAATCAGACTGTCATCGTAAAAAGTGGTCGCGGTCGCTTACTGGATGTGGATGTGTTCGTTTACAGGAGGTTCCAACTACAAGCGCTTTGACTTGATAATATATTTGGTGTGTTGAATAAGTGATCGCTTATTGGGAAGTGGTCACTTAAGTTGGTGGTCGCACGTAGGTTCGACTGTGCCTCGTTAAGCGAAAATTTGTTAAAATGTAAGAGAAATCCTAAAATTGTAATACAGTGGAAGCTCTCGTACGAGGGCGCCCTCGGGACGAGAAAAAGGTACCTTAACTGGATCTGGCCGCTTACAAGAATGAATCTCATATGCAGCATAGTTATAGAAGTGGAATTCAGCCACTTTAAAAGTGGTGTAAAGGTTAGATAGCCGCTTACGGAAGCTCCTCCCAGATACAAATTAACACTGGTAATAGCAAAAAACTGTTTTTTAGTGTATGGTTACGCTGATGTTCTTGCCTTGTTGTAATTTAGGTAAAAGCATACAATTCAGTTTGTATTTTCAAGTGTAACCGGACGAGTATGTTAAAAAACGGTAACTCTGAAACGGATATATAAGAATGATTCATAACAGTGACAAACGGCCATATGACTGTGGACATGATATGAAAAAAAAAAAAAAACAACATTCAGAGGCGGATAAGATTTCTTTCGATTGTCTGCTTAGGAGAGCTTTAAATCAAAGCTAACATCTAATTCGCCGGTAAACCCTTTAAGTGTCCGCGGCCGCCTACGGGAATGTAAAAATCCAGAGTTTGTGTGGGAGTTGAAACGGGATTTTGTGATGGCGGTCGTAAGTAGAGCTATTCGCTATATACGAGAGTGTCCGTTAAGAGAACTTAATCTACTGTATGAATCCGCAAATGACAGCTTAAATGAGAAGTGAATATAGTGTATTAGTCTGTGTTCAAGAAACTGTTCTCTTACACCTTCCTTATAGCCAAAGAAGTCTAACCGACTTTTTTTGCAATGTATTAGTGCCCCGTTTTGGGTCTTTTGTATTCCTCAGAAGTTTTTCCTCAACACGTTTATAAATGGTTATTATTATATTTTTGTAGTCAATAATATACCCAGATACAGGTACCAACCTGTATAGTTGTAAGACTACGAGGATTAAAATACAAGTAAGTGAGTAATTATACCCAGTGGCAAGTCATTAATTGTCTAAAAATTGCACGGCACCGTCTGACTACAAAAAGGGCTATTATGGACCATTATTATCATGGTAATTAATGTCAATATCGAATAAACTCAAAATTTCAAGTAACACGACTTTCACAACCTATTTTCAACACACCAGTTATAACAGGATATTGGCGCGTACAAACAATAGATAGCGTATTCCGCATTCCGGAGTCCGGTAGTCCGGCGTCACAGATTCGATCTTTTTGGCAGAGTCTAAAGTCAAAGATGGAGGGTGTTCGAGCAGGTGGTTGTTTTCTGTAGATATAGACGGATTGTCAGTGATCCTTCTT